>NW_028127858.1:0-121547 GCF_965231255.1 Vanellus vanellus
CCCAGACAATTTGGCCCTCTCTGCTTTCCTGCGGACTCCATCCTCAAAAGCACCTTTTTTCGCTTTCGGCAGCCTCCGGAGCAAAAAAGACAAACGTCCAGCTTTTGCTGCCACAGCAAAGGTGCCAGCGGGGAAAAGTAATGCTGGTTCTCACTGCCTCCTGGAACCCTTTCAAATGCACCACACAATTTGGCCCTCTCTGCTTTCCTGCGGACTCTATTCTCAAAAGCACCTGTTTTCGCTTTCGGCAGCCTCCGGAGCAAAAAAGAGAAACGTGCAGGTTTTGCTGCCACAGCAAAGGTGCCAGCGGGGAAAAGTAATGCTGGTTCTCACTGCCTCCTGGAACCCTTTCAAATGCACCACACAATTTGGCCCTCTCTGCTTTCCTGCGGACTCTATCCTCAAAAGCACCTGTTTTCGCTTTCGGTGGTGTTTAGAGCAAAAAAGACAAAGGTCCAGCTTTTGCTGCCACAGCAAAGGTGCCAGCGGGGAAAAGTAATGCTGGTTCTCACTGCCTCCTGGAACCCTTTCAAATGCCACAGACAATTTGGCCCTCTCTGCTTTCCTGCGGACTCTATCCTCAAAAGCACCTTTTTTCGCTTTCGGCGGTGTTTGGAGCAAAAAAGACAAACGTCCAGCTTTTGCTGCCACAGCAAAGGTGACAGCGGGGAAAAGTAATGCTGGTTCTCACTGCCTCCTGGAACCCTTTCAAATGCACCACACAATTTGGCCCTCTCTGCTTTCCTGCGGACTCTATCCTCAAAAGCACCTGTTTTCGCTTTCGGCAGCCTCCGGAGCAAAAAAGAGAAACGTGCAGGTTTTGCTGCCACAGCAAAGGTGCCAGCGGGGAAAAGTAATGCTGGTTCTCACTGCCTCCTGGAACCCTTTCAAATGCACCACACAATTTGGCCCTCTCTGCTTTCCTGCGGACTCCATCCTCAAAAGCACCTTTTTTCGCTTTCGGCAGCCTCCGGAGCAAAAAAGAGAAACGTCCAGCTTTTGCTGCCACAGCAAAGGTGCCAGCGGGGAAAAGTAATGCTGGTTCTCACTGCCTCCTGGAACCCTTTCAAATGCACCACACAATTTGGCCCTCTCTGCTTTCCTGCGGACTCTATCCTCAAAAGCACCTGTTTTCGCTTTCGGGGGTGTTTGGAGCAAAAAAGACAAACGTCCAGCTTTTGCTGCCACAGCAAAGGTGCCAGCGGGGAAAAGTAATGCTGGTTCTCACTGCCTCCTGGAACCCTTTCAAATGCCCCAGACAATTTGGCCCTCTCTGATTCCCTGCGGACTCTATCCTCAAAAGCACCTTTTTTCGCTTTCGGGGGTGTTTGGAGCAAAAAAGACAAACGTCCAGCTTTTGCTGCCACAGCAAAGGTGCCAGCGGGGAAAAGTAATGCTGGTTCTCACTGCCTCCTGGAACCCTTTCAAATGCACCACACAATTTGGCCCTCTCTGCTTTCCTGCGGACTCTATCCTCAAAAGCACCTTTTTTCGCTTTCGGGGGTGTTTGGAGCAAAAAAGACAAACGTCCAGCTTTTGCTGCCACAGCAAAGGTGCCAGCGGGGAAAAGTAATGCTGGTTCTCACTGCCTCCTGGAACCCTTTCAAATGCACCACACAATTTGGCCCTCTCTGCTTTCCTGCGGACTCCATCCTCAAAAGCACCTTTTTTCGCTTTCGGCAGCCTCCGGAGCAAAAAAGACAAACGTCCAGCTTTTGCTGCCACAGCAAAGGTGCCAGCGGGGAAAAGTAATGCTGGTTCTCACTGCCTCCTGGAACCCTTTCAAATGCCCCAGACAATTTGGCCCTCTCTGATTCCCTGCGGACTCTATCCTCAAAAGCACCTTTACTCGCTTTCGGCGGTGTTTGGAGCAAAAAAGACAAACGTCCAGCTTTTGCTGCCACAGCAAAGGTGCCAGCGGGGAAAAGTAATGCTGGTTCTCACTGCCTCCTGGAACCCTTTCAAATGCACCACACAATTTGGCCCTCTCTGCTTTCCTGCGGACTCCATCCTCAAAAGCACCTTTTTTCGCTTTCGGCGGTGTTTGGAGCAAAAAAGACAAACGTCCAGCTTTTGCTGCCACAGCAAAGGTGCCAGCGGGGAAAAGTAATGCTGGTTCTCACTGCCTCCTGGAACCCTTTCAAATGCCCCACACAATTTGGCCCTCTCTGCTTTCCTGCGGACTCCATCCTCAAAAGCACCTTTTTTTGCTTTCGGGGGTGTTTGGAGCAAAAAAGACAAACGTCCAGCTTTTGCTGCCACAGCAAAGGTGCCAGCGGGGAAAAGTAATGCTGGTTCTCACTGCCTCCTGGAACCCTTTCAAATGCACCACACAATTTGGCCCTCTCTGCTTTCCTGCGGACTCTATCCTCAAAAGCACCTTTTTTCGCTTTCGGCGGTGTTTGGAGCAAAAAAGACAAACGTCCAGCTTTTGCTGCCACAGCAAAGGTGCCAGCGGGGAAAAGTAATGCTGGTTCTCACTGCCTCCTGGAACCCTTTCAAATGCCCCAGACAATTTGGCCCTCTCTGCTTTCCTGCGGACTCCATCCTCAAAAGCACCTGTTTTCGCTTTCGGCAGCCTCCGGAGCAAAAAAGAGAAACGTGCAGGTTTTGCTGCCACAGCAAAGGTGCCAGCGGGGAAAAGTAATGCTGGTTCTCACTGCCTCCTGGAACCCTTTCAAATGCACCACACAATTTGGCCCTCTCTGCTTTCCTGCGGACTCTATCCTCAAAAGCACCTGTTTTCGCTTTCGGTGGTGTTTAGAGCAAAAAAGACAAAGGTCCAGCTTTTGCTGCCACAGCAAAGGTGCCAGCGGGGAAAAGTAATGCTGGTTCTCACTGCCTCCTGGAACCCTTTCAAATGCCACAGACAATTTGGCCCTCTCTGCTTTCCTGCGGACTCTATCCTCAAAAGCACCTTTTTTCGCTTTCGGGGGTGTTTGGAGCAAAAAGGACAAACGTCCAGCTTTTGCTGCCACAGCAAAGGTGCCAGCGGGGAAAGCTAATGCTGGTTCTCACTGCCTCCTGGAACCCTTTCAAATGCCACAGACAATTTGGCCCTCTCTGCTTTCCTGCGGACTCCATCCTCAAAAGCACCTTTTTTCGCTTTCGGCGCTGTTTGGAGCAAAAAAGACAAACGTCCATGTTTTGCTGCCACAGCAAAGGTGCCAGCGGGGAAAAGTAATGCTGGTTCTCACTGCCTCCTGGAACCCTTTCAAATGCACCACACAATTTGGCCCTCTCTGCTTTCCTGCGGACTCTATCCTCAAAAGCACCTTTTTTTGCTTTCGGGGGTGTTTGGAGCAAAAAAGACAAACGTCCAGCTTTTGCTGCCACAGCAAAGGTGCCAGCAGGGAAAAGTAATGCTGGTTCTCACTGCCTCCTGGAACCCTTTCAAATGCACCACACAATTTGGCCCTCTCTGCTTTCCTGCGGACTCTATCCTCAAAAGCACCTTTTTTCGCTTTCGGGGGTGTTTGGAGCAAAAAAGACAAACGTCCAGCTTTTGCTGCCACAGCAAAGGTGCCAGCGGGGAAAAGTAATGCTGGTTCTCACTGCCTCCTGGAACCCTTTCAAATGCCCCAGACAATTTGGCCCTCTCTGCTTTCCTGCGGACTCCATCCTCAAAAGCACCTTTTTTCGCTTTCGGCAGCCTCCGGAGCAAAAAAGACAAACGTCCAGCTTTTGCTGCCACAGCAAAGGTGCCAGCGGGGAAAAGTAATGCTGGTTCTCACTGCCTCCTGGAACCCTTTCAAATGCACCACACAATTTGGCCCTCTCTGCTTTCCTGCGGACTCTATTCTCAAAAGCACCTGTTTTCGCTTTCGGCAGCCTCCGGAGCAAAAAAGAGAAACGTGCAGGTTTTGCTGCCACAGCAAAGGTGCCAGCGGGGAAAAGTAATGCTGGTTCTCACTGCCTCCTGGAACCCTTTCAAATGCACCACACAATTTGGCCCTCTCTGCTTTCCTGCGGACTCTATCCTCAAAAGCACCTGTTTTCGCTTTCGGTGGTGTTTAGAGCAAAAAAGACAAAGGTCCAGCTTTTGCTGCCACAGCAAAGGTGCCAGCGGGGAAAAGTAATGCTGGTTCTCACTGCCTCCTGGAACCCTTTCAAATGCCACAGACAATTTGGCCCTCTCTGCTTTCCTGCGGACTCTATCCTCAAAAGCACCTTTTTTCGCTTTCGGCGGTGTTTGGAGCAAAAAAGACAAACGTCCAGCTTTTGCTGCCACAGCAAAGGTGACAGCGGGGAAAAGTAATGCTGGTTCTCACTGCCTCCTGGAACCCTTTCAAATGCACCACACAATTTGGCCCTCTCTGCTTTCCTGCGGACTCTATCCTCAAAAGCACCTGTTTTCGCTTTCGGGGGTGTTTGGAGCAAAAAAGACAAACGTCCAGCTTTTGCTGCCACAGCAAAGGTGCCAGCGGGGAAAAGTAATGCTGGTTCTCACTGCCTCCTGGAACCCTTTCAAATGCCCCAGACAATTTGGCCCTCTCTGATTCCCTGCGGACTCTATCCTCAAAAGCACCTTTTTTCGCTTTCGGGGGTGTTTGGAGCAAAAAAGACAAACGTCCAGCTTTTGCTGCCACAGCAAAGGTGCCAGCGGGGAAAAGTAATGCTGGTTCTCACTGCCTCCTGGAACCCTTTCAAATGCACCACACAATTTGGCCCTCTCTGCTTTCCTGCGGACTGCATCCTCAAAAGCACCTGTTTTCGCTTTCGGCGGTGTTTGGAGCAAAAAAGACAAACGTCCAGCTTTTGCTGCCACAGCAAAGGTGCCAGCGGGGAAAAGTAATGCTGGTTCTCACTGCCTCCTGGAACCCTTTCAAATGCACCACACAATTTGGCCCTCTCTGCTTTCCTGCGGACTCCATCCTCAAAAGCACCTTTTTTCGCTTTCGGCAGCCTCCGGAGCAAAAAAGACAAACGTCCAGCTTTTGCTGCCACAGCAAAGGTGCCAGCGGGGAAAAGTAATGCTGGTTCTCACTGCCTCCTGGAACCCTTTCAAATGCCCCAGACAATTTGGCCCTCTCTGATTCCCTGCGGACTCTATCCTCAAAAGCACCTTTACTCGCTTTCGGCGGTGTTTGGAGCAAAAAAGACAAACGTCCAGCTTTTGCTGCCACAGCAAAGGTGCCAGCGGGGAAAAGTAATGCTGGTTCTCACTGCCTCCTGGAACCCTTTCAAATGCACCACACAATTTGGCCCTCTCTGCTTTCCTGCGGACTCCATCCTCAAAAGCACCTTTTTTCGCTTTCGGCGGTGTTTGGAGCAAAAAAGACAAACGTCCAGCTTTTGCTGCCACAGCAAAGGTGCCAGCGGGGAAAAGTAATGCTGGTTCTCACTGCCTCCTGGAACCCTTTCAAATGCCCCACACAATTTGGCCCTCTCTGCTTTCCTGCGGACTCCATCCTCAAAAGCACCTTTTTTTGCTTTCGGGGGTGTTTGGAGCAAAAAAGACAAACGTCCAGCTTTTGCTGCCACAGCAAAGGTGCCAGCGGGGAAAAGTAATGCTGGTTCTCACTGCCTCCTGGAACCCTTTCAAATGCACCACACAATTTGGCCCTCTCTGCTTTCCTGCGGACTCTATCCTCAAAAGCACCTTTTTTCGCTTTCGGCGGTGTTTGGAGCAAAAAAGACAAACGTCCAGCTTTTGCTGCCACAGCAAAGGTGCCAGCGGGGAAAAGTAATGCTGGTTCTCACTGCCTCCTGGAACCCTTTCAAATGCCCCAGACAATTTGGCCCTCTCTGCTTTCCTGCGGACTCCATCCTCAAAAGCACCTGTTTTCGCTTTCGGCAGCCTCCGGAGCAAAAAAGAGAAACGTGCAGGTTTTGCTGCCACAGCAAAGGTGCCAGCGGGGAAAAGTAATGCTGGTTCTCACTGCCTCCTGGAACCCTTTCAAATGCACCACACAATTTGGCCCTCTCTGCTTTCCTGCGGACTCTATCCTCAAAAGCACCTGTTTTCGCTTTCGGTGGTGTTTAGAGCAAAAAAGACAAAGGTCCAGCTTTTGCTGCCACAGCAAAGGTGCCAGCGGGGAAAAGTAATGCTGGTTCTCACTGCCTCCTGGAACCCTTTCAAATGCCACAGACAATTTGGCCCTCTCTGCTTTCCTGCGGACTCTATCCTCAAAAGCACCTTTTTTCGCTTTCGGGGGTGTTTGGAGCAAAAAGGACAAACGTCCAGCTTTTGCTGCCACAGCAAAGGTGCCAGCGGGGAAAGCTAATGCTGGTTCTCACTGCCTCCTGGAACCCTTTCAAATGCCACAGACAATTTGGCCCTCTCTGCTTTCCTGCGGACTCCATCCTCAAAAGCACCTTTTTTCGCTTTCGGCGCTGTTTGGAGCAAAAAAGACAAACGTCCATGTTTTGCTGCCACAGCAAAGGTGCCAGCGGGGAAAAGTAATGCTGGTTCTCACTGCCTCCTGGAACCCTTTCAAATGCACCACACAATTTGGCCCTCTCTGCTTTCCTGCGGACTCTATCCTCAAAAGCACCTTTTTTTGCTTTCGGGGGTGTTTGGAGCAAAAAAGACAAACGTCCAGCTTTTGCTGCCACAGCAAAGGTGCCAGCAGGGAAAAGTAATGCTGGTTCTCACTGCCTCCTGGAACCCTTTCAAATGCACCACACAATTTGGCCCTCTCTGCTTTCCTGCGGACTCTATCCTCAAAAGCACCTTTTTTCGCTTTCGGGGGTGTTTGGAGCAAAAAAGACAAACGTCCAGCTTTTGCTGCCACAGCAAAGGTGCCAGCGGGGAAAAGTAATGCTGGTTCTCACTGCCTCCTGGAACCCTTTCAAATGCCCCAGACAATTTGGCCCTCTCTGCTTTCCTGCGGACTCCATCCTCAAAAGCACCTTTTTTCGCTTTCGGCAGCCTCCGGAGCAAAAAAGACAAACGTCCAGCTTTTGCTGCCACAGCAAAGGTGCCAGCGGGGAAAAGTAATGCTGGTTCTCACTGCCTCCTGGAACCCTTTCAAATGCACCACACAATTTGGCCCTCTCTGCTTTCCTGCGGACTCTATTCTCAAAAGCACCTGTTTTCGCTTTCGGCAGCCTCCGGAGCAAAAAAGAGAAACGTGCAGGTTTTGCTGCCACAGCAAAGGTGCCAGCGGGGAAAAGTAATGCTGGTTCTCACTGCCTCCTGGAACCCTTTCAAATGCACCACACAATTTGGCCCTCTCTGCTTTCCTGCGGACTCTATCCTCAAAAGCACCTGTTTTCGCTTTCGGTGGTGTTTAGAGCAAAAAAGACAAAGGTCCAGCTTTTGCTGCCACAGCAAAGGTGCCAGCGGGGAAAAGTAATGCTGGTTCTCACTGCCTCCTGGAACCCTTTCAAATGCCACAGACAATTTGGCCCTCTCTGCTTTCCTGCGGACTCTATCCTCAAAAGCACCTTTTTTCGCTTTCGGCGGTGTTTGGAGCAAAAAAGACAAACGTCCAGCTTTTGCTGCCACAGCAAAGGTGACAGCGGGGAAAAGTAATGCTGGTTCTCACTGCCTCCTGGAACCCTTTCAAATGCACCACACAATTTGGCCCTCTCTGCTTTCCTGCGGACTCTATCCTCAAAAGCACCTGTTTTCGCTTTCGGCAGCCTCCGGAGCAAAAAAGAGAAACGTGCAGGTTTTGCTGCCACAGCAAAGGTGCCAGCGGGGAAAAGTAATGCTGGTTCTCACTGCCTCCTGGAACCCTTTCAAATGCACCACACAATTTGGCCCTCTCTGCTTTCCTGCGGACTCCATCCTCAAAAGCACCTTTTTTCGCTTTCGGCAGCCTCCGGAGCAAAAAAGAGAAACGTCCAGCTTTTGCTGCCACAGCAAAGGTGCCAGCGGGGAAAAGTAATGCTGGTTCTCACTGCCTCCTGGAACCCTTTCAAATGCACCACACAATTTGGCCCTCTCTGCTTTCCTGCGGACTCTATCCTCAAAAGCACCTGTTTTCGCTTTCGGGGGTGTTTGGAGCAAAAAAGACAAACGTCCAGCTTTTGCTGCCACAGCAAAGGTGCCAGCGGGGAAAAGTAATGCTGGTTCTCACTGCCTCCTGGAACCCTTTCAAATGCCCCAGACAATTTGGCCCTCTCTGATTCCCTGCGGACTCTATCCTCAAAAGCACCTTTTTTCGCTTTCGGGGGTGTTTGGAGCAAAAAAGACAAACGTCCAGCTTTTGCTGCCACAGCAAAGGTGCCAGCGGGGAAAAGTAATGCTGGTTCTCACTGCCTCCTGGAACCCTTTCAAATGCACCACACAATTTGGCCCTCTCTGCTTTCCTGCGGACTCTATCCTCAAAAGCACCTTTTTTCGCTTTCGGGGGTGTTTGGAGCAAAAAAGACAAACGTCCAGCTTTTGCTGCCACAGCAAAGGTGCCAGCGGGGAAAAGTAATGCTGGTTCTCACTGCCTCCTGGAACCCTTTCAAATGCACCACACAATTTGGCCCTCTCTGCTTTCCTGCGGACTCCATCCTCAAAAGCACCTTTTTTCGCTTTCGGCAGCCTCCGGAGCAAAAAAGACAAACGTCCAGCTTTTGCTGCCACAGCAAAGGTGCCAGCGGGGAAAAGTAATGCTGGTTCTCACTGCCTCCTGGAACCCTTTCAAATGCCCCAGACAATTTGGCCCTCTCTGATTCCCTGCGGACTCTATCCTCAAAAGCACCTTTACTCGCTTTCGGCGGTGTTTGGAGCAAAAAAGACAAACGTCCAGCTTTTGCTGCCACAGCAAAGGTGCCAGCGGGGAAAAGTAATGCTGGTTCTCACTGCCTCCTGGAACCCTTTCAAATGCACCACACAATTTGGCCCTCTCTGCTTTCCTGCGGACTCCATCCTCAAAAGCACCTTTTTTCGCTTTCGGCGGTGTTTGGAGCAAAAAAGACAAACGTCCAGCTTTTGCTGCCACAGCAAAGGTGCCAGCGGGGAAAAGTAATGCTGGTTCTCACTGCCTCCTGGAACCCTTTCAAATGCCCCACACAATTTGGCCCTCTCTGCTTTCCTGCGGACTCCATCCTCAAAAGCACCTTTTTTTGCTTTCGGGGGTGTTTGGAGCAAAAAAGACAAACGTCCAGCTTTTGCTGCCACAGCAAAGGTGCCAGCGGGGAAAAGTAATGCTGGTTCTCACTGCCTCCTGGAACCCTTTCAAATGCACCACACAATTTGGCCCTCTCTGCTTTCCTGCGGACTCTATCCTCAAAAGCACCTTTTTTCGCTTTCGGCGGTGTTTGGAGCAAAAAAGACAAACGTCCAGCTTTTGCTGCCACAGCAAAGGTGCCAGCGGGGAAAAGTAATGCTGGTTCTCACTGCCTCCTGGAACCCTTTCAAATGCCCCAGACAATTTGGCCCTCTCTGCTTTCCTGCGGACTCCATCCTCAAAAGCACCTGTTTTCGCTTTCGGCAGCCTCCGGAGCAAAAAAGAGAAACGTGCAGGTTTTGCTGCCACAGCAAAGGTGCCAGCGGGGAAAAGTAATGCTGGTTCTCACTGCCTCCTGGAACCCTTTCAAATGCACCACACAATTTGGCCCTCTCTGCTTTCCTGCGGACTCTATCCTCAAAAGCACCTGTTTTCGCTTTCGGTGGTGTTTAGAGCAAAAAAGACAAACGTCCAGCTTTTGCTGCCACAGCAAAGGTGCCAGCGGGGAAAAGTAATGCTGGTTCTCACTGCCTCCTGGAACCCTTTCAAATGCCACAGACAATTTGGCCCTCTCTGCTTTCCTGCGGACTCTATCCTCAAAAGCACCTTTTTTCGCTTTCGGGGGTGTTTGGAGCAAAAAGGACAAACGTCCAGCTTTTGCTGCCACAGCAAAGGTGCCAGCGGGGAAAGCTAATGCTGGTTCTCACTGCCTCCTGCAACCCTTTCAAATGCCACAGACAATTTGGCCCTCTCTGCTTTCCTGCGGACTCCATCCTCAAAAGCACCTTTTTTCGCTTTCGGCAGCCTCCGGAGCAAAAAAGACAAACGTCCAGCTTTTGCTGCCACAGCAAAGGTGCCAGCGGGGAAAAGTAATGCTGGTTCTCACTGCCTCCTGGAACCCTTTCAAATGCCACAGACAATTTGGCCCTCTCTGCTTTCATGCGGACTCCATCCTCAAAAGCACCTTTTTTCGCTTTCGGGGGTGTTTGGAGCAAAAAAGACAAACGTCCAGCTTTTGCTGCCACAGCAAAGGTGCCAGCGGGGAAAAGTATTGCTGGTTCTCACTGCCTCCTGGAACCCTTTCAAATGCACCACACAATTTGGCCCTCTCTGCTTTCCTGCGGACTCCATCCTCAAAAGCACCTTTTTTCGCTTTCGGCAGCCTCCGGAGCAAAAAAGAGAAACGTCCAGCTTTTGCTGCCACAGCAAAGGTGCCAGCGGGGAAAAGTAATGCTGGTTCTCACTGCCTCCTGGAACCCTTTCAAATGCACCACACAATTTGGCCCTCTCTGCTTTCCTGCGGACTCTATCCTCAAAAGCACCTTTTTTCGCTTTCGGGGGTGTTTGGAGCAAAAAAGACAAACGTCCAGCTTTTGCTGCCACAGCAAAGGTGCCAGCGGGGAAAAGTAATGCTGGTTCTCACTGCCTCCTGGAACCCTTTCAAATGCCCCAGACAATTTGGCCCTCTCTGCTTTCCTGCGGACTCCATCCTCAAAAGCACCTTTTTTCGCTTTCGGCAGCCTCCGGAGCAAAAAAGACAAACGTCCAGGTTTTGCTGCCACAGCAAAGGTGCCAGCGGGGAAAAGTAATGCTGGTTCTCACTGCCTCCTGGAACCCTTTCAAATGCCACAGACAATTTGGCCCTCTCTGTTTCCCTGCGGACTCTATCCTCAAAAGCACCTTTACTCGCTTTCGGCGGTGTTTGGAGCAAAAAAGACAAACGTCCAGCTTTTGCTGCCACAGCAAAGGTGCCAGCGGGGAAAAGGAATGCTGGTTCTCACTGCCTCCTGGAACCCTTTCAAATGCACCACACAATTTGGCCCTCTCTGCTTTCCTGCGGACTCCATCCTCAAAAGCACCTTTTTTCGCTTTCGGCGGTGTTTGGAGCAAAAAAGACAAACGTCCAGCTTTTGCTGCCACAGCAAAGGTGCCAGCGGGGAAAAGTAATGCTGGTTCTCACTGCCTCCTGGAACCCTTTCAAATGCACCACACAATTTGGCCCTCTCTGCTTTCCTGCGGACTCTATCCTCAAAAGCACCTTTTTTCGCTTTCGGGGGTGTTTGGAGCAAAAAAGACAAACGTCCAGCTTTTGCTGCCACAGCAAAGGTGCCAGCGGGGAAAAGTAATGCTGGTTCTCACTGCCTCCTGGAACCCTTTCAAATGCACCACACAATTTGGCCCTCTCTGCTTTCCTGCGGACTCTATCCTCAAAAGCACCTTTTTTCGCTTTCGGCGGTGTTTGGAGCAAAAAAGACAAACGTCCAGCTTTTGCTGCCACAGCAAAGGTGCCAGCGGGGAAAAGGAATGCTGGTTCTCACTGCCTCCTGGAACCCTTTCAAATGCACCACACAATTTGGCCCTCTCTGCTTTCCTGCGGACTCCATCCTCAAAAGCACCTTTTTTCGCTTTCGGCAGCCTCCGGAGCAAAAAAGACAAACGTCCAGCTTTTGCTGCCACAGCAAAGGTGCCAGCGGGGAAAAGTAATGCTGGTTCTCACTGCCTCCTGGAACCCTTTCAAATGCACCACACAATTTGGCCCTCTCTGCTTTCCTGCGGACTCCATCCTCAAAAGCACCTTTTTTCGCTTTCGGCGGTGTTTGGAGCAAAAAAGACAAACGTCCAGCTTTTGCTGCCACAGCAAAGGTGCCAGCGGGGAAAAGTAATGCTGGTTCTCACTGCCTCCTGGAACCCTTTCAAATGCCCCAGACAATTTGGCCCTCTCTGATTCCCTGCGGACTCTATCCTCAAAAGCACCTTTACTCGCTTTCGGCGGTGTTTGGAGCAAAAAAGACAAACGTCCAGCTTTTGCTGCCACAGCAAAGGTGCCAGCGGGGAAAAGTAATGCTGGTTCTCACTGCCTCCTGGAACCCTTTCAAATGCACCACACAATTTGGCCCTCTCTGCTTTCCTGCGGACTCTATCCTCAAAAGCACCTGTTTTCGCTTTCGGGGGTGTTTGGAGCAAAAAAGACAAACGTCCAGCTTTTGCTGCCACAGCAAAGGTGCCAGTGGGGAAAAGTAATGCTGGTTCTCACTGCCTCCTGGAACCCTTTCAAATGCCCCAGACAATTTGGCCCTCTCTGCTTTCTTGCGGACTCCATCCTCAAAAGCACCTTTTTTCGCTTTCGGCATCCTCCGGAGCAAAAAAGACAAACGTCCAGCTTTTGCTGCCACAGCAAAGGTGCCAGCGGGGAAAAGTCATGCTGGTTCTCACTGCCTCCTGGAACCCTTTCAAATGCACCACACAATTTGGCCCTCTCTGCTTTCCTGCGGACTCCATCCTCAAAAGCACCTTTTTTCGCTTTCGGCGGTGTTTGGATCAAAAAAGACAAACGTCCAGCTTTTGCTGCCACAGCAAAGGTGCCAGCGGGGAAAAGGAATGCTGGTTCTCACTGCCTCCTGGAACCCTTTCAAATGCCCCAGACAATTTGGCCCTCTCCGCTTTCTTGCGGACTCCATCCTCAAAAGCACCTGTTTTCGCTTTCGGCATCCTCCGGAGCAAAAAAGACAAACGTCCAGCTTTTGCTGCCACAGCAAAGGTGCCAGCGGGGAAAAGTAATGCTGGTTCTCACTGCCTCCTGGAACCCTTTCAAATGCACCACACAATTTGGCCCTCTCTGCTTTCCTGCGGACTCTATCCTCAAAAGCACCTTTTTTCGCTTTCGGCGGTGTTTGGAGCAAAAAAGACAAACGTCCAGCTTTTGCTGCCACAGCAAAGGTGCCAGCGGGGAAAAGGAATGCTGGTTCTCACTGCCTCCTGGAACCCTTTCAAATGCACCACACAATTTGGCCCTCTCTGCTTTCCTGCGGACTCCATCCTCAAAAGCACCTTTTTTCGCTTTCGGCAGCCTCCGGAGCAAAAAAGAGAAACGTCCAGCTTTTGCTGCCACAGCAAAGGTGCCAGCGGGGAAAAGTAATGCTGGTTCTCACTGCCTCCTGGAACCCTTTCAAATGCACCACACAATTTGGCCCTCTCTGCTTTCCTGCGGACTCTATCCTCAAAAGCACCTTTTTTCGCTTTCGGCGGTGTTTGGAGCAAAAAAGACAAACGTCCAGCTTTTGCTGCCACAGCAAAGGTGCCAGCGGGGAAAAGTAATGCTGGTTCTCACTGCCTCCTGGAACCCTTTCAAATGCACCACACAATTTGGCCCTCTCTGCTTTCCTGCGGACTCTATCGTCAAAAGCACCTTTTTTCGCTTTCGGGGGTGTTTGGAGCAAAAAAGACAAACGTCCAGCTTTTGCTGCCACAGCAAAGGTGCCAGCGGGGAAAAGTAATGCTGGTTCTCACTGCCTCCTGGAACCCTTTCAAATGCACCACTCAATTTGGCCCTCTCTGCTTTCCTGCGGACTCTATCCTCAAAAGCACCTTTTTTCGCTTTCGGCGGTGTTTGGAGCAAAAAAGACAAACGTCCAGCTTTTGCTGCCACAGCAAAGGTGCCAGTGGGGAAAAGTAATGCTGGTTCTCACTGCCTCCTGGAACCCTTTCAAATGCCCCAGACAATTTGGCCCTCTCTGCTTTCTTGCGGACTCCATCCTCAAAAGCACCTTTTTTCGCTTTCGGCATCCTCCGGAGCAAAAAAGACAAACGTCCAGCTTTTGCTGCCACAGCAAAGGTGCCAGCGGGGAAAAGTCATGCTGGTTCTCACTGCCTCCTGGAACCCTTTCAAATGCACCACACAATTTGGCCCTCTCTGCTTTCCTGCGGACTCCATCCTCAAAAGCACCTTTTTTCGCTTTCGGCGGTGTTTGGATCAAAAAAGACAAACGTCCAGCTTTTGCTGCCACAGCAAAGGTGCCAGCGGGGAAAAGGAATGCTGGTTCTCACTGCCTCCTGGAACCCTTTCAAATGCCCCAGACAATTTGGCCCTCTCCGCTTTCTTGCGGACTCCATCCTCAAAAGCACCTGTTTTCGCTTTCGGCATCCTCCGGAGCAAAAAAGACAAACGTCCAGCTTTTGCTGCCACAGCAAAGGTGCCAGCGGGGAAAAGTAATGCTGGTTCTCACTGCCTCCTGGAACCCTTTCAAATGCACCACACAATTTGGCCCTCTCTGCTTTCCTGCGGACTCTATCCTCAAAAGCACCTTTTTTCGCTTTCGGCGGTGTTTGGAGCAAAAAAGACAAACGTCCAGCTTTTGCTGCCACAGCAAAGGTGCCAGCGGGGAAAAGGAATGCTGGTTCTCACTGCCTCCTGGAACCCTTTCAAATGCACCACACAATTTGGCCCTCTCTGCTTTCCTGCGGACTCCATCCTCAAAAGCACCTTTTTTCGCTTTCGGCAGCCTCCGGAGCAAAAAAGAGAAACGTCCAGCTTTTGCTGCCACAGCAAAGGTGCCAGCGGGGAAAAGTAATGCTGGTTCTCACTGCCTCCTGGAACCCTTTCAAATGCACCACACAATTTGGCCCTCTCTGCTTTCCTGCGGACTCTATCCTCAAAAGCACCTTTTTTCGCTTTCGGCGGTGTTTGGAGCAAAAAAGACAAACGTCCAGCTTTTGCTGCCACAGCAAAGGTGCCAGCGGGGAAAAGTAATGCTGGTTCTCACTGCCTCCTGGAACCCTTTCAAATGCACCACACAATTTGGCCCTCTCTGCTTTCCTGCGGACTCTATCCTCAAAAGCACCTTTTTTCGCTTTCGGGGGTGTTTGGAGCAAAAAAGACAAACGTCCAGCTTTTGCTGCCACAGCAAAGGTGCCAGCGGGGAAAAGTAATGCTGGTTCTCACTGCCTCCTGGAACCCTTTCAAATGCACCACACAATTTGGCCCTCTCTGCTTTCCTGCGGACTCTATCCTCAAAAGCACCTTTTTTCGCTTTCGGGGGTGTTTGGAGCAAAAAAGACAAACGTCCAGCTTTTGCTGCCACAGCAAAGGTGCCAGCGGGGAAAAGTAATGCTGGTTCTCACTGCCTCCTGGAACCCTTTCAAATGCCCCAGACAATTTGGCCCTCTCTGCTTTCTTGCGGACTCCATCCTCAAAAGCACCTTTTTTCGCTTTCGGCATCCTCCGGAGCAAAAAAGACAAACGTCCAGCTTTTGCTGCCACAGCAAAGGTGCCAGCGGGGAAAAGTAATGCTGGTTCTCACTGCCTCCTGGAACCCTTTCAAATGCACCAGACAATTTGGCCCTCTCTGCTTTCCTGCGGACTCTATCCTCAAAAGCACCTTTTTTCGCTTTCGGGGGTGTTTGGAGCAAAAAAGACAAACGTCCAGCTTTTGCTGCCACAGCAAAGGTGCCAGCGGGGAAAAGTAATGCTGGTTCTCACTGCCTCCTGGAACCCTTTCAAATGCACCACACAATTTGGCCCTCTCTGCTTTCCTGCGGACTCTATCCTCAAAAGCACCTTTTTTCGCTTTCGGCGGTGTTTGGAGCAAAAAAGACAAACGTCCAGCTTTTGCTGCCACAGCAAAGGTGCCAGCGGGGAAAAGGAATGCTGGTTCTCACTGCCTCCTGGAACCCTTTCAAATGCCCCAGACAATTTGGCCCTCTCCGCTTTCTTGCGGACTCCATCCTCAAAAGCACCTTTTTTCGCTTTCGGCATCCTCCGGAGCAAAAAAGACAAACGTCCAGCTTTTGCTGCCACAGCAAAGGTGCCAGCGGGGAAAAGTCATGCTGGTTCTCACTGCCTCCTGGAACCCTTTCAAATGCACCACACAATTTGGCCCTCTCTGCTTTCCTGCGGACTCCATCCTCAAAAGCACCTTTTTTCGCTTTCGGCGGTGTTTGGATCAAAAAAGACAAACGTCCAGCTTTTGCTGCCACAGCAAAGGTGCCAGCGGGGAAAAGGAATGCTGGTTCTCACTGCCTCCTGGAACCCTTTCAAATGCCCCAGACAATTTGGCCCTCTCCGCTTTCTTGCGGACTCCATCCTCAAAAGCACCTGTTTTCGCTTTCGGCATCCTCCGGAGCAAAAAAGACAAACGTCCAGCTTTTGCTGCCACAGCAAAGGTGCCAGCGGGGAAAAGTAATGCTGGTTCTCACTGCCTCCTGGAACCCTTTCAAATGCACCACACAATTTGGCCCTCTCTGCTTTCCTGCGGACTCTATCCTCAAAAGCACCTTTTTTCGCTTTCGGCGGTGTTTGGAGCAAAAAAGACAAACGTCCAGCTTTTGCTGCCACAGCAAAGGTGCCAGCGGGGAAAAGGAATGCTGGTTCTCACTGCCTCCTGGAACCCTTTCAAATGCACCACACAATTTGGCCCTCTCTGCTTTCCTGCGGACTCCATCCTCAAAAGCACCTTTTTTCGCTTTCGGCAGCCTCCGGAGCAAAAAAGAGAAACGTCCAGCTTTTGCTGCCACAGCAAAGGTGCCAGCGGGGAAAAGTAATGCTGGTTCTCACTGCCTCCTGGAACCCTTTCAAATGCACCACACAATTTGGCCCTCTCTGCTTTCCTGCGGACTCTATCCTCAAAAGCACCTTTTTTCGCTTTCGGCGGTGTTTGGAGCAAAAAAGACAAACGTCCAGCTTTTGCTGCCACAGCAAAGGTGCCAGCGGGGAAAAGTAATGCTGGTTCTCACTGCCTCCTGGAACCCTTTCAAATGCACCACACAATTTGGCCCTCTCTGCTTTCCTGCGGACTCTGTCCTCAAAAGCACCTTTTCTCGCTTTCGGGGGTGTTTGGAGCAAAAAAGACAAACGTCCAGCTTTTGCTGCCACAGCAAAGGTGCCAGCGGGGAAAAGTAATGCTGGTTCTCACTGCCTCCTGGAACCCTTTCAAATGCACCACACAATTTGGCCCTCTCTGCTTTCCTGCGGACTCTATCCTCAAAAGCACCTTTTTTCGCTTTCGGGGGTGTTTGGAGCAAAAAAGACAAACGTCCAGCTTTTGCTGCCACAGCAAAGGTGCCAGCGGGGAAAAGTAATGCTGGTTCTCACTGCCTCCTGGAACCCTTTCAAATGCACCACACAATTTGGCCCTCTCTGCTTTCCTGCGGACTCTATCCTCAAAAGCACCTTTTTTCGCTTTCGGGGGTGTTTGGAGCAAAAAAGACAAACGTCCAGCTTTTGCTGCCACAGCAAAGGTGCCAGCGGGGAAAAGTAATGCTGGTTCTCACTGCCTCCTGGAACCCTTTCAAATGCCCCAGACAATTTGGCCCTCTCTGATTCCCTGCGGACTCTATCCTCAAAAGCACCTTTACTCGCTTTCGGCGGTGTTTGGAGCAAAAAAGACAAACGTCCAGCTTTTGCTGCCACAGCAAAGGTGCCAGCGGGGAAAAGTAATGCTGGTTCTCACTGCCTCCTGGAACCCTTTCAAATGCACCACACAATTTGGCCCTCTCTGCTTTCCTGCGGACTCTATCCTCAAAAGCACCTTTTTTCGCTTTCGGGGGTGTTTGGAGCAAAAAAGACAAACGTCCAGGTTTTGCTGCCACAGCAAAGGTGCCAGCGGGGAAAAGTAATGCTGGTTCTCACTGCCTCCTGGAACCCTTTCAAATGCACCACTCAATTTGGCCCTCTCTGCTTTCCTGCGGACTCTATCCTCAAAAGCACCTTTTTTCGCTTTCGGCGTTGTTTGGAGCAAAAAAGACAAACGTCCAGCTTTTGCTGCCACAGCAAAGGTGCCAGTGGGGAAAAGTAATGCTGGTTCTCACTGCCTCCTGGAACCCTTTCAAATGCCCCAGACAATTTGGCCCTCTCTGCTTTCTTGCGGACTCCATCCTCAAAAGCACCTTTTTTCGCTTTCGGCATCCTCCGGAGCAAAAAAGACAAACGTCCAGCTTTTGCTGCCACAGCAAAGGTGCCAGCGGGGAAAAGTAATGCTGGTTCTCACTGCCTCCTGGAACCCTTTCAAATGCACCACACAATTTGGCCCTCTCTGCTTTCCTGCGGACTCCATCCTCAAAAGCACCTTTTTTCGCTTTCGGGGGTGTTTGGAGCAAAAAAGACAAACGTCCAGGTTTTGCTGCCACAGCAAAGGTGCCAGCGGGGAAAAGTAATGCTGGTTCTCACTGCCTCCTGGAACCCTTTCAAATGCACCACACAATTTGGCCCTCTCTGCTTTCCTGCGGACTCTATCCTCAAAAGCACCTTTTTTCGCTTTCGGCGGTGTTTGGAGCAAAAAAGACAAACGTCCAGCTTTTGCTGCCACAGCAAAGGTGCCAGCGGGGAAAAGGAATGCTGGTTCTCACTGCCTCCTGGAACCCTTTCAAATGCACCACACAATTTGGCCCTCTCTGCTTTCCTGCGGACTCCATCCTCAAAAGCACCTTTTTTCGCTTTCGGCAGCCTCCGGAGCAAAAAAGACAAACGTCCAGCTTTTGCTGCCACAGCAAAGGTGCCAGCGGGGAAAAGTAATGCTGGTTCTCACTGCCTCCTGGAACCCTTTCAAATGCACCACACAATTTGGCCCTCTCTGCTTTCCTGCGGACTCTATCCTCAAAAGCACCTTTTTTCGCTTTCGGCGGTGTTTGGAGCAAAAAAGACAAACGTCCAGCTTTTGCTGCCACAGCAAAGGTGCCAGCGGGGAAAAGTAATGCTGGTTCTCACTGCCTCCTGGAACCCTTTCAAATGCACCACACAATTTGGCCCTCTCTGCTTTCCTGCGGACTCTATCCTCAAAAGCACCTTTTTTCGCTTTCGGGGGTGTTTGGAGCAAAAAAGACAAACGTCCAGCTTTTGCTGCCACAGCAAAGGTGCCAGCGGGGAAAAGTAATGCTGGTTCTCACTGCCTCCTGGAACCCTGTCAAATGCACCACACAATTTGGCCCTCTCTGCTTTCCTGCGGACTCTATCCTCAAAAGCACCTTTTTTCGCTTTCGGGGGTGTTTGGAGCAAAAAAGACAAACGTCCAGCTTTTGCTGCCACAGCAAAGGTGCCAGCGGGGAAAAGTAATGCTGGTTCTCACTGCCTCCTGGAACCCTTTCAAATGCACCACACAATTTGGCCCTCTCTGATTCCCTGCGGACTCTATCCTCAAAAGCACCTTTACTCGCTTTCGGCGGTGTTTGGAGCAAAAAAGACAAACGTCCAGCTTTTGCTGCCACAGCAAAGGTGCCAGCGGGGAAAAGTAATGCTGGTTCTCACTGCCTCCTGGAACCCTTTCAAATGCACCACACAATTTGGCCCTCTCTGCTTTCCTGCGGACTCTATCCTCAAAAGCACCTTTTTTCGCTTTCGGGGGTGTTTGGAGCAAAAAAGACAAACGTCCAGGTTTTGCTGCCACAGCAAAGGTGCCAGCGGGGAAAAGTAATGCTGGTTCTCACTGCCTCCTGGAACCCTTTCAAATGCACCACTCAATTTGGCCCTCTCTGCTTTCCTGCGGACTCTATCCTCAAAAGCACCTTTTTTCGCTTTCGGCGGTGTTTGGAGCAAAAAAGACAAACGTCCAGCTTTTGCTGCCACAGCAAAGGTGCCAGTGGGGAAAAGTAATGCTGGTTCTCACTGCCTCCTGGAACCCTTTCAAATGCCCCAGACAATTTGGCCCTCTCTGCTTTCTTGCGGACTCCATCCTCAAAAGCACCTTTTTTCGCTTTCGGCATCCTCCGGAGCAAAAAAGACAAACGTCCAGCTTTTGCTGCCACAGCAAAGGTGCCAGCGGGGAAAAGTAATGCTGGTTCTCACTGCCTCCTGGAACCCTTTCAAATGCACCACACAATTTGGCCCTCTCTGCTTTCCTGCGGACTCCATCCTCAAAAGCACCTTTTTTCGCTTTCGGCGGTGTTTGGATCAAAAAAGACAAACGTCCAGCTTTTGCTGCCACAGCAAAGGTGCCAGCGGGGAAAAGGAATGCTGGTTCTCACTGCCTCCTGGAACCCTTTCAAATGCCCCAGACAATTTGGCCCTCTCCGCTTTCTTGCGGACTCCATCCTCAAAAGCACCTGTTTTCGCTTTCGGCATCCTCCGGAGCAAAAAAGACAAACGTCCAGCTTTTGCTGCCACAGCAAAGGTGCCAGCGGGGAAAAGTAATGCTGGTTCTCACTGCCTCCTGGAACCCTTTCAAATGCACCACACAATTTGGCCCTCTCTGCTTTCCTGCGGACTCTATCCTCAAAAGCACCTTTTTTCGCTTTCGGGGGTGTTTGGAGCAAAAAAGACAAACGTCCAGCTTTTGCTGCCACAGCAAAGGTGCCAGTGGGGAAAAGTAATGCTGGTTCTCACTGCCTCCTGGAACCCTTTCAAATGCCCCAGACAATTTGGCCCTCTCTGCTTTCTTGCGGACTCCATCCTCAAAAGCACCTTTTTTCGCTTTCGGCATCCTCCGGAGCAAAAAAGACAAACGTCCAGCTTTTGCTGCCACAGCAAAGGTGCCAGCGGGGAAAAGTAATGCTGGTTCTCACTGCCTCCTGGAACCCTTTCAAATGCACCACACAATTTGGCCCTCTCTGCTTTCCTGCGGACTCCATCCTCAAAAGCACCTTTTTTCGCTTTCGGCGGTGTTTGGATCAAAAAAGACAAACGTCCAGCTTTTGCTGCCACAGCAAAGGTGCCAGCGGGGAAAAGGAATGCTGGTTCTCACTGCCTCCTGGAACCCTTTCAAATGCCCCAGACAATTTGGCCCTCTCCGCTTTCTTGCGGACTCCATCCTCAAAAGCACCTGTTTTCGCTTTCGGCATCCTCCGGAGCAAAAAAGACAAACGTCCAGCTTTTGCTGCCACAGCAAAGGTGCCAGCGGGGAAAAGTAATGCTGGTTCTCACTGCCTCCTGGAACCCTTTCAAATGCACCACACAATTTGGCCCTCTCTGCTTTCCTGCGGACTCTATCCTCAAAAGCACCTTTTTTCGCTTTCGGCGGTGTTTGGAGCAAAAAAGACAAACGTCCAGCTTTTGCTGCCACAGCAAAGGTGCCAGCGGGGAAAAGGAATGCTGGTTCTCACTGCCTCCTGGAACCCTTTCAAATGCACCACACAATTTGGCCCTCTCTGCTTTCCTGCGGACTCCATCCTCAAAAGCACCTTTTTTCGCTTTCGGCAGCCTCCGGAGCAAAAAAGACAAACGTCCAGCTTTTGCTGCCACAGCAAAGGTGCCAGCGGGCAAAAGTAATGCTGGTTCTCACTGCCTCCTGGAACCCTTTCAAATGCACCACACAATTTGGCCCTCTCTGCTTTCCTGCGGACTCTATCCTCAAAAGCACCTTTTTTCGCTTTCGGCGGTGTTTGGAGCAAAAAAGACAAACGTCCAGCTTTTGCTGCCACAGCAAAGGTGCCAGCGGGGAAAAGTAATGCTGGTTCTCACTGCCTCCTGGAACCCTTTCAAATGCACCACACAATTTGGCCCTCTCTGCTTTCCTGCGGACTCTATCCTCAAAAGCACCTTTTTTCGCTTTCGGGGGTGTTTGGAGCAAAAAAGACAAACGTCCAGGTTTTGCTGCCACAGCAAAGGTGCCAGCGGGGAAAAGTAATGCTGGTTCTCACTGCCTCCTGGAACCCTTTCAAATGCACCACTCAATTTGGCCCTCTCTGCTTTCCTGCGGACTCTATCCTCAAAAGCACCTTTTTTCGCTTTCGGCGGTGTTTGGAGCAAAAAAGACAAACGTCCAGCTTTTGCTGCCACAGCAAAGGTGCCAGCGGGGAAAAGTAATGCTGGTTCTCACTGCCTCCTGGAACCCTTTCAAATGCCCCAGACAATTTGGCCCTCTCTGCTTTCTTGCGGACTCCATCCTCAAAAGCACCTTTTTTCGCTTTCGGCATCCTCCGGAGCAAAAAAGAGAAACGTCCAGCTTTTGCTGCCACAGCAAAGGTGCCAGCGGGGAAAAGTAATGCTGGTTCTCACTGCCTCCTGGAACCCTTTCAAATGCACCACACAATTTGGCCCTCTCTGCTTTCCTGCGGACTCCATCCTCAAAAGCACCTTTTTTCGCTTTCGGCGGTGTTTGGAGCAAAAAAGACAAACGTCCAGCTTTTGCTGCCACAGCAAAGGTGCCAGCGGGGAAAAGTAATGCTGGTTCTCACTGCCTCCTGGAACCCTTTCAAATGCCCCAGACAATTTGGCCCTCTCCGCTTTCTTGCGGACTCCATCCTCAAAAGCACCTGTTTTCGCTTTCGGCATCCTCCGGAGCAAAAAAGACAAACGTCCAGCTTTTGCTGCCACAGCAAAGGTGCCAGCGGGGAAAAGTAATGCTGGTTCTCACTGCCTCCTGGAACCCTTTCAAATGCCCCAGACAATTTGGCCCTCTCTGCTTTCTTGCGGACTCTATCCTCAAAAGCACCTTTTTTCGCTTTCGACAGCCTCCGGAGCAAAAAAGACAAACGTCCAGGTTTTGCTGCCACAGCAAAGGTGCCAGCGGGGAAAAGTAATGCTGGTTCTCACTGCCTCCTGGAACCCTTTCAAATGCACCACACAATTTGGCCCTCTCTGCTTTCCTGCGGACTCCATCCTCAAAAGCACCTTTTTTCGCTTTCGGCAGCCTCCGGAGCAAAAAAGAGAAACGTCCAGCTTTTGCTGCCACAGCAAAGGTGCCAGCGGGGAAAAGTAATGCTGGTTCTCACTGCCTCCTGGAACCCTTTCAAATGCACCACACAATTTGGCCCTCTCTGCTTTCCTGCGGACTCTATCCTCAAAAGCACCTGTTTTCGCTTTCGGCGGTGTTTGGAGCAAAAAAGACAAACGTCCAGCTTTTGCTGCCACAGCAAAGGTGCCAGCGGGGAAAAGTAATGCTGGTTCTCACTGCCTCCTGGAACCCTTTCAAATGCACCACACAATTTGGCCCTCTCTGCTTTCCTGCGGACTCTATCCTCAAAAGCACCTTTTTTCGCTATCGGGGGTGTTTGGAGCAAAAAAGACAAACGTCCAGCTTTTGCTGCCACAGCAAAGGTGCCAGCGGGGAAAAGTAATGCTGGTTCTCACTGCCTCCTGGAACCCTTTCAAATGCACCACACAATTTGGCCCTCTCTGCTTTCCTGCGGACTCTATCCTCAAAAGCACCTTTTTTCGCTTTCGGCGGTGTTTGGAGCAAAAAAGACAAACGTCCAGGTTTTGCTGCCACAGCAAAGGTGCCAGCGGGGAAAAGTAATGCTGGTTCTCACTGCCTCCTGGAACCCTTTCAAATGCACCACTCAATTTGGCCCTCTCTGCTTTCCTGCGGACTCTATCCTCAAAAGCACCTTTTTTCGCTTTCGGCGGTGTTTGGAGCAAAAAAGACAAACGTCCAGCTTTTGCTGCCACAGCAAAGGTGCCAGTGGGGAAAAGTAATGCTGGTTCTCACTGCCTCCTGGAACCCTTTCAAATGCCCCAGACAATTTGGCCCTCTCTGCTTTCTTGCGGACTCCATCCTCAAAAGCACCTTTTTTTGCTTTCGGCATCCTCCGGAGCAAAAAAGACAAACGTCCAGCTTTTGCTGCCACAGCAAAGGTGCCAGCGGGGAAAAGTAATGCTGGTTCTCACTGCCTCCTGGAACCCTTTCAAATTCACCACACAATTTGGCCCTCTCTGCTTTCCTGCGGACTCCATCCTCAAAAGCACCTTTTTTCGCTTTCGGCGGTGTTTGGAGCAAAAAAGACAAACGTCCAGCTTTTGCTGCCACAGCAAAGGTGCCAGCGGGGAAAAGGAATGCTGGTTCTCACTGCCTCCTGGAACCCTTTCAAATGCCCCAGACAATTTGGCCCTCTCCGCTTTCTTGCGGACTCCATCCTCAAAAGCACCTGTTTTCGCTTTCGGCATCCTCCGGAGCAAAAAAGACAAACGTGCAGCTTTTGCTGCCACAGCAAAGGTGCCAGCGGGGAAAAGTAATGCTGGTTCTCACTGCCTCCTGGAACCCTTTCAAATGCCCCAGACAATTTGGCCCTCTCTGCTTTCTTGCGGAATCTATCCTCAAAAGCACCTTTTTTCGCTTTCGACAGCCTCCGGAGCAAAAAAGACAAACGTCCAGGTTTTGCTGCCACAGCAAAGGTGCCAGCGGGGAAAAGTAATGCTGGTTCTCACTGCCTCCTGGAACCCTTTCAAATGCACCACACAATTTGGCCCTCTCTGCTTTCCTGCGGACTCTATCCTCAAAAGCACCTTTTTTCGCTTTCGGCGGTGTTTGGAGCAAAAAAGACAAACGTCCAGCTTTTGCTGCCACAGCAAAGGTGCCAGCGGGGAAAAGTAATGCTGGTTCTCACTGCCTCCTGGAACCCTTTCAAATGCCACAGACAATTTGGCCCTCTCTGCTTTCCTGCGGACTCTATCCTCAAAAGCACCTTTTTTCGCTTTCGGCAGCCTCCGGAGCAAAAAAGACAAACGTCCAGGTTTTGCTGCCACAGCAAAGGTGCCAGCGGGGAAAAGGAATGCTGGTTCTCACTGCCTCCTGGAACCCTTTCAAATGCCCCAGACAATTTGGCCCTCTCTGATTCCCTGCGGACTCTATCCTCAAAAGCACCTTTACTCGCTTTCGGCGGTGTTTGGAGCAAAAAAGACAAACGTCCAGCTTTTGCTGCCACAGCAAAGGTGCCAGCGGGGAAAAGGAATGCTGGTTCTCACTGCCTCCTGGAACCCTTTCAAATGCACCACACAATTTGGCCCTCTCTGCTTTCCTGCGGACTCTATCCTCAAAAGCACCTTTTTTCGCTTTCGGCGGTGTTTGGAGCAAAAAAGACAAACGTCCAGGTTTTGCTGCCACAGCAAAGGTGCCAGCGGGGAAAAGTAATGCTGGTTCTCACTGCCTCCTGGAACCCTTTCAAATGCACCACACAATTTGGCCCTCTCTGCTTTCCTGCGGACTCCATCCTCAAAAGCACCTGTTTTCGCTTTCGGCATCCTCCGGAGCAAAAAAGACAAACGTCCAGCTTTTGCTGCCACAGCAAAGGTGCCAGCGGGGAAAAGTAATGCTGGTTCTCACTGCCTCCTGGAACCCTTTCAAATGCCCCAGACAATTTGGCCCTCTCTGCTTTCTTGCGGACTCTATCCTCAAAAGCACCTTTTTTCGCTTTCGACAGCCTCCGGAGCAAAAAAGACAAACGTCCAGCTTTTGCTGCCACAGCAAAGGTGCCAGCGGGGAAAAGTAATGCTGGTTCTCACTGCCTCCTGGAACCCTTTCAAATGCACCACACAATTTGGCCCTCTCTGCTTTCCTGCGGACTCCATCCTCAAAAGCACCTGTTTTCGCTTTCGGCAAACTCCGGTGGTAAAAAGACAAACGTCCAGCTTTTGCTGCCACAGCAAAGGTGCCAGCGGGGAAAAGTAATGCTGGTTCTCACTGCCTCCTGGAACCCTTTCAAATGCCCCAGACAATTTGGCCCTCTCTGCTTTCCTGCGGACTCTATCCTCAAAAGCACCTTTTTTCGCTTTCGGCGGTGTTTGGAGCAAAAAAGACAAACGTCCAGGTTTTGCTGCCACAGCAAAGGTGCCAGCAAGGAAAAGTGATGCTGGTCCTCATTGCCTCCTGGAACCTCTTCAAATGCACCACACAATTTGGCCCTCTCTGCTTTCCTGCGGACTCTATCCTCAAAAGCACCTTTTTTCGCTTTCGGGGGTGTTTGGAGCAAAAAAGACAAACGTCCAGCTTTTGCTGCCACAGCAAAGGTGCCAGCGGGGAAAAGTAATGCTGGTTCTCACTGCCTCCTGGAACCCTTTCAAATGCACCACACAATTTGGCCCTCTCTGCTTTCCTGCGGACTCTATCCTCAAAAGCACCTTTTTTCGCTTTCGGGGGTGTTTGGAGCAAAAAAGACAAACGTCCAGCTTTTGCTGCCACAGCAAAGGTGCCAGCGGGGAAAAGTAATGCTGGTTCTCACTGCCTCCTGGAACCCTTTCAAATGCATCACACAATTTGGCCCTCTCTGCTTTCCTGCGGACTCTATCCTCAAAAGCACCTTTTTTCGCTTTCGGCGGTGTTTGGAGCAAAAAAGACAAACGTCCAGCTTTTGCTGCCACAGCAAAGGTGCCAGTGGGGAAAAGTAATGCTGGTTCTCACTGCCTCCTGGAACCCTTTCAAATGCCACAGACAATTTGGCCCTCTCTGCTTTCCTGCGGACTCTATCCTCAAAAGCGCCTTTTTTCACTTTCGGCGCCCTCCGGTGGTAAAAACACAAACGTCCAGCTTTTGCTGCCACAGCAAAGGTGCCAGCGGGGAAAAGTAATGCTGGTTCTCACTGCCTCCTGGAACCCTTTCAAATGCCCCAGACAATTTGGCCCTCTCTGCTTTCCTGCGGACTCTATCCTCAAAAGCACCTTTTTTCGCTTTCGGCGGTGTTTGGAGCAAAAAAGACAAACGTCCAGCTTTTGCTGCCACAGCAAAGGTGCCAGCGGGGAAAAGTGATGCTGGTCCTCATTGCCTCCTGGAACCTCTTCAAATGCCCCAGACAATTTGGCCCTCTCTGCTTTCCTGCGGACTCTATCCTCAAAAGCACCTTTTTTCGCTTTCGGCGGTGTTTGGAGCAAAAAAGACAAACGTCCAGCTTTTGCTGCCACAGCAAAGGTGCCAGTGGGGAAAAGTAATGCTGGTTCTCACTGCCTCCTGGAACCCTTTCAAATGCACCACACAATTTGGCCCTCTCTGCTTTCTTGCGGACTCCATCCTCAAAAGCACCTTTTTTCGCTTTCGGCAGCCTCCGGAGCAAAAAAGACAAACGTCCAGGTTTTGCTGCCACAGCAAAGGTGCCAGCGGGGAAAAGTAATGCTGGTTCTCACTGCCTCCTGGAACCCTTTCAAATGCACCACACAATTTGGCCCTCTCTGTTTTCCTGCGGACTCTATCCTCAAAAGCACCTTTTCTCGCTTTCGGCGGTGTTTAGAGCAAAAAAGACAAACGTCCAGCTTTTGCTGCCACAGCAAAGGTGCCAGCGGGGAAAAGTAATGCTGGTTCTCACTGCCTCCTGGAACCCTTTCAAATGCACCACACAATTTGGCCCTCTCTGCTTTCCTGTGGACTCTATCCTCAAAAGCACCTTTTTTCGCTTGCGGGGGTGTTTGGAGCAAAAAAGACAAACGTCCAGCTTTTGCTGCCACAGCAAAGGTGCCAGCGGGGAAAAGTAATGCTGGTTCTCACTGCCTCCTGGAACCCTTTCAAATGCACCACACAATTTGGCCCTCTCTGCTTTCCTGCGGACTCTATCCTCAAAAGCACCTTTTTTCGCTTTCGGCGGTGTTTGGAGCAAAAAAGACAAACGTCCAGCTTTTGCTGCCACAGCAAAGGTGCCAGCGGGGAAAAGGAATGCTGGTTCTCACTGCCTCCTGGAACCCTTTCAAATGCCCCAGACAATTTGGCCCTCTCCGCTTTCTTGCGGACTCCATCCTCAAAAGCACCTGTTTTCGCTTTCGGCATCCTCCGGAGCAAAAAAGACAAACGTCCAGCTTTTGCTGCCACAGCAAAGGTGCCAGCGGGGAAAAGTAATGCTGGTTCTCACTGCCTCCTGGAACCCTTTCAAATGCCACAGACAATTTGGCCCTCTCTGCTTTCTTGCGGACTCTATCCTCAAAAGCACCTTTTTTCGCTTTCGGCAGCCTCCGGAGCAAAAAAGACAAACGTCCAGGTTTTGCTGCCACAGCAAAGGTGCCAGCGGGGAAAAGTAATGCTGGTTCTCACTGCCTCCTGGAACCTCTTCAAATGCCCCAGACAATTTGGCCCTCTCTGCTTTCCTGCGGACTCCATCCTCGAAAGCACCTTTTTTCGCTTTCGGCAACCTCCGGAGCAAAAAAGACAAACGTCCAGCTTTTGCTGCCACAGCAAAGGTGCCAGCGGGGAAAAGTAATGCTGGTTCTCACTGCCTCCTGGAACCCTTTCAAATGCCACAGACAATTTGGCCCTCTCTGCTTTCCTGCGGACTCTATCCTCAAAAGCACCTTTTCTCGCTTTCGGCGGTGTTTAGAGCAAAAAAGACAAACGTCCAGCTTTTGCTGCCACAGCAAAGGTGCCAGCGGGGAAAAGTAATGCTGGTTCTCACTGCCTCCTGGAACCCTTTCAAATGCACCACACAATTTGGCCCTCTCTGCTTTCCTGCGGACTCTATCCTCAAAAGCACCTTTTTTCGCTTTCGGCGGTGTTTGGAGCAAAAAAGACAAACGTCCAGCTTTTGCTGCCACAGCAAAGGTGCCAGCGGGGAAAAGTAATGCTGGTTCTCACTGCCTCCTGGAACCCTTTCAAATGCCCC
Source organism: Vanellus vanellus (assembly GCF_965231255.1). Taxonomy (NCBI): domain Eukaryota; kingdom Metazoa; phylum Chordata; class Aves; order Charadriiformes; family Charadriidae; genus Vanellus; species Vanellus vanellus. The sequence continues at coordinate 28,107 of NW_028127858.1, forward strand.
AGACAATTTGGCCCTCTCTGCTTTCCTGCGGACTCCATCCTCAAAAGCACCTTTTTTCGCTTTCGGCAGCCTCCGGAGCAAAAAAGACAAACGTCCAGGTTTTGCTGCCACAGCAAAGGTGCCAGCGGGGAAAAGTAATGCTGGTTCTCACTGCCTCCTGGAACCCTTTCAAATGCACCACACAATTTGGCCCTCTCTGCTTTCCTGCGGACTCCATCCTCAAAAGCACCTTTTTTCGCTTTCGGCGGTGTTTGGAGCAAAAAAGACAAACGTCCAGCTTTTGCTGCCACAGCAAAGGTGCCAGCGGGGAAAAGGAATGCTGGTTCTCACTGCCTCCTGGAACCCTTTCAAATGCCCCAGACAATTTGGCCCTCTCCGCTTTCTTGCGGACTCCATCCTCAAAAGCACCTGTTTTCGCTTTCGGCATCCTCCGGAGCAAAAAAGACAAACGTCCAGCTTTTGCTGCCACAGCAAAGGTGCCAGCGGGGAAAAGTAATGCTGGTTCTCACTGCCTCCTGGAACCCTTTCAAATGCCACAGACAATTTGGCCCTCTCTGCTTTCTTGCGGACTCTATCCTCAAAAGCACCTTTTTTCGCTTTCGACAGCCTCCGGAGCAAAAAAGACAAACGTCCAGCTTTTGCTGCCACAGCAAAGGTGCCAGCGGGGAAAAGTAATGCTGGTTCTCACTGCCTCCTGGAACCTCTTCAAATGCCTCAGACAATTTGGCCCTCTCTGCTTTCCTGCAGACTCCATCCTCGAAAGCACCTTTTTTCGCTTTCGGCAACCTCCGGAGCAAAAAAGACAAACGTCCAGCTTTTGCTGCCACAGCAAAGGTGTCAGCGGGGAAAAGTAATGCTGGTTCTCACTGCCTCCTGGAACCCTTTCAAATGCCACAGACAATTTGGCCCTCTCTGCTTTCCTGCGGACTCCATCCTCAAAAGCACCTTTTTTCGCTTTCGGCGGTGTTTGGAGCAAAAAAGACAAACGTCCAGCTTTTGCTGCCACAGCAAAGGTGCCAGCGGGGAAAAGTAATGCTGGTTCTCACTGCCTCCTGGAACCCTTTCAAATGCACCACACAATTTGGCCCTCTCTGCTTTCCTGCGGACTCCATCCTCAAAAGCACCTGTTTTCGCTTTCGGCAAACTCCGGTGGTAAAAAGACAAACGTCCAGCTTTTGCTGCCACAGCAAAGGTGCCAGCGGGGAAAAGTAATGCTGGTTCTCACTGCCTCCTGGAACCCTTTCAAATGCACCACACAATTTGGCCCTCTCTGCTTTCCTGCGGACTCTATCCTCAAAAGCACCTTTTTTCGCTTTCGGGGGTGTTTGGAGCAAAAAAGACAAACGTCCAGCTTTTGCTGCCACAGCAAAGGTGCCAGCGGGGAAAAGTAATGCTGGTTCTCACTGCCTCCTGGAACCCTTTCAAATGCCACAGACAATTTGGCCCTCTCTGCTTTCTTGCGGACTCTATCCTCAAAAGCACCTTTTTTCGCTTTCGGCAGCCTCCGGAGCAAAAAAGACAAACGTCCAGGTTTTGCTGCCACAGCAAAGGTGCCAGCGGGGAAAAGTAATGCTGGTTCTCACTGCCTCCTGGAACCTCTTCAAATGCCCCAGACAATTTGGCCCTCTCTGCTTTCCTGCGGACTCCATCCTCGAAAGCACCTTTTTTCGCTTTCGGCAACCTCCGGAGCAAAAAAGACAAACGTCCAGCTTTTGCTGCCACAGCAAAGGTGCCAGCGGGGAAAAGTAATGCTGGTTCTCACTGCCTCCTGGAACCCTTTCAAATGCCACAGACAATTTGGCCCTCTCTGCTTTCCTGCGGACTCTATCCTCAAAAGCACCTTTTCTCGCTTTCGGCGGTGTTTAGAGCAAAAAAGACAAACGTCCAGCTTTTGCTGCCACAGCAAAGGTGCCAGCGGGGAAAAGTAATGCTGGTTCTCACTGCCTCCTGGAACCCTTTCAAATGCACCACACAATTTGGCCCTCTCTGCTTTCCTGCGGACTCTATCCTCAAAAGCACCTTTTTTCGCTTTCGGCGGTGTTTGGAGCAAAAAAGACAAACGTCCAGGTTTTGCTGCCACAGCAAAGGTGCCAGCGGGGAAAAGTAATGCTGGTTCTCACTGCCTCCTGGAACCCTTTCAAATGCCCCAGACAATTTGGCCCTCTCTGCTTTCCTGCGGACTCCATCCTCAAAAGCACCTTTTTTCGCTTTCGGCAGCCTCCGGAGCAAAAAAGACAAACGTCCAGGTTTTGCTGCCACAGCAAAGGTGCCAGCGGGGAAAAGTAATGCTGGTTCTCACTGCCTCCTGGAACCCTTTCAAATGCACCACACAATTTGGCCCTCTCTGCTTTCCTGCGGACTCCATCCTCAAAAGCACCTTTTTTCGCTTTCGGCGGTGTTTGGAGCAAAAAAGACAAACGTCCAGCTTTTGCTGCCACAGCAAAGGTGCCAGCGGGGAAAAGGAATGCTGGTTCTCACTGCCTCCTGGAACCCTTTCAAATGCCCCAGACAATTTGGCCCTCTCCGCTTTCTTGCGGACTCCATCCTCAAAAGCACCTGTTTTCGCTTTCGGCATCCTCCGGAGCAAAAAAGACAAACGTCCAGCTTTTGCTGCCACAGCAAAGGTGCCAGCGGGGAAAAGTAATGCTGGTTCTCACTGCCTCCTGGAACCCTTTCAAATGCCACAGACAATTTGGCCCTCTCTGCTTTCTTGCGGACTCTATCCTCAAAAGCACCTTTTTTCGCTTTCGACAGCCTCCGGAGCAAAAAAGACAAACGTCCAGCTTTTGCTGCCACAGCAAAGGTGCCAGCGGGGAAAAGTAATGCTGGTTCTCACTGCCTCCTGGAACCTCTTCAAATGCCTCAGACAATTTGGCCCTCTCTGCTTTCCTGCAGACTCCATCCTCAAAAGCACCTTTTTTCGCTTTCGGCGGTGTTTGGAGCAAAAAAGACAAACGTCCAGGTTTTGCTGCCACAGCAAAGGTGCCAGCGGGGAAAAGTAATGCTGGTTCTCACTGCCTCCTGGAACCCTTTCAAATGCACCACACAATTTGGCCCTCTCTGCTTTCCTGCGGACTCCATCCTCAAAAGCACCTGTTTTCGCTTTCGGCAAACTCCGGTGGTAAAAAGACAAACGTCCAGCTTTTGCTGCCACAGCAAAGGTGCCAGCGGGGAAAAGTAATGCTGGTTCTCACTGCCTCCTGGAACCCTTTCAAATGCACCACACAATTTGGCCCTCTCTGCTTTCCTGCGGACTCTATCCTCAAAAGCACCTTTTTTCGCTTTCGGGGGTGTTTGGAGCAAAAAAGACAAACGTCCAGCTTTTGCTGCCACAGCAAAGGTGCCAGCGGGGAAAAGTAATGCTGGTTCTCACTGCCTCCTGGAACCCTTTCAAATGCACCACACAATTTGGCCCTCTCTGCTTTCCTGCGGACTCTATCCTCAAAAGCACCTTTTTTCGCTTTCGGCGGTGTTTGGAGCAAAAAAGACAAACGTCCAGCTTTTGCTGCCACAGCAAAGGTGCCAGTGGGGAAAAGTAATGCTGGTTCTCACTGCCTCCTGGAACCCTTTCAAATGCACCACACAATTTGGCCCTCTCTGCTTTCTTGCGGACTCCATCCTCAAAAGCACCTTTTTTCGCTTTCGGCAGCCTCCGGAGCAAAAAAGACAAACGTCCAGGTTTTGCTGCCACAGCAAAGGTGCCAGCGGGGAAAAGTAATGCTGGTTCTCACTGCCTCCTGGAACCCTTTCAAATGCCCCAGACAATTTGGCCCTCTCTGTTTTCCTGCGGACTCTATCCTCAAAAGCACCTTTTCTCGCTTTCGGCGGTGTTTAGAGCAAAAAAGACAAACGTCCAGCTTTTGCTGCCACAGCAAAGGTGCCAGTGGGGAAAAGTAATGCTGGTTCTCACTGCCTCCTGGAACCCTTTCAAATGCACCACACAATTTGGCCCTCTCTGCTTTCCTGCGGACTCTATCCTCAAAAGCACCTTTTTTCGCTTTCGGGGGTGTTTGGAGCAAAAAAGACAAACGTCCATGTTTTGCTGCCACAGCAAAGGTGCCAGCGGGGAAAAGTAATGCTGGTTCTCACTGCCTCCTGGAACCCTTTCAAATGATCCACACAATTTGGCCCTCTCTGCTTTCCTGCGGACTCTATCCTCAAAAGCACCTTTTTTCGCTTTCGGCGGTGTTTGGAGCAAAAAAGACAAACGTCCAGCTTTTGCTGCCACAGCAAAGGTGCCAGCGGGGAAAAGGAATGCTGGTTCTCACTGCCTCCTGGAACCCTTTCAAATGCACCACACAATTTGGCCCTCTCCGCTTTCTTGCGGACTCCATCCTCAAAAGCACCTGTTTTCGCTTTCGGCATCCTCCGGAGCAAAAAAGACAAACGTCCAGCTTTTGCTGCCACAGCAAAGGTGCCAGCGGGGAAAAGTAATGCTGGTTCTCACTGCCTCCTGGAACCCTTTCAAATGCCACACACAATTTGGCCCTCTCTGCTTTCTTGCGGACTCTATCCTCAAAAGCACCTTTTTTCGCTTTCGGCAGCCTCCGGAGCAAAAAAGACAAACGTCCAGGTTTTGCTGCCACAGCAAAGGTGCCAGCGGGGAAAAGTAATGCTGGTTCTCACTGCCTCCTGGAACCTCTTCAAATGCCCCAGACAATTTGGCCCTCTCTGCTTTCCTGCGGACTCCATCCTCGAAAGCACCTTTTTTCGCTTTCGGCAACCTCCGGAGCAAAAAAGACAAACGTCCAGCTTTTGCTGCCACAGCAAAGGTGCCAGCGGGGAAAAGTAATGCTGGTTCTCACTGCCTCCTGGAACCCTTTCAAATGCCACAGACAATTTGGCCCTCTCTGCTTTCCTGCGGACTCTATCCTCAAAAGCACCTTTTCTCGCTTTCGGCGGTGTTTAGAGCAAAAAAGACAAACGTCCAGCTTTTGCTGCCACAGCAAAGGTGCCAGCGGGGAAAAGTAATGCTGGTTCTCACTGCCTCCTGGAACCCTTTCAAATGCCCCAGACAATTTGGCCCTCTCTGCTTTCCTGCGGACTCCATCCTCAAAAGCACCTTTTTTCGCTTTCGGCGGTGTTTGGAGCAAAAAAGACAAACGTCCAGCTTTTGCTGCCACAGCAAAGGTGCCAGCGGGGAAAAGGAATGCTGGTTCTCACTGCCTCCTGGAACCCTTTCAAATGCCCCAGACAATTTGGCCCTCTCCGCTTTCTTGCGGACTCCATCCTCAAAAGCACCTGTTTTCGCTTTCGGCATCCTCCGGAGCAAAAAAGACAAACGTCCAGCTTTTGCTGCCACAGCAAAGGTCCCAGCGGGGAAAAGTAATGCTGGTTCTCACTGCCTCCTGGAACCCTTTCAAATGCCCCAGACAATTTGGCCCTCTCTGCTTTCTTGCGGACTCTATCCTCAAAAGCACCTTTTTTCGCTTTCGACAGCCTCCGGAGCAAAAAAGACAAACGTCCAGCTTTTGCTGCCACAGCAAAGGTGCCAGCGGGGAAAAGTAATGCTGGTTCTCACTGCCTCCTGGAACCTCTTCAAATGCCTCAGACAATTTGGCCCTCTCTGCTTTCCTGCAGACTCCATCCTCGAAAGCACCTTTTTTCGCTTTCGGCTACCTCCGGAGCAAAAAAGACAAACGTCCAGCTTTTGCTGCCACAGCAAAGGTGTCAGCGGGGAAAAGTAATGCTGGTTCTCACTGCCTCCTGGAACCCTTTCAAATGCCACAGACAATTTGGCCCTCTCTGCTTTCCTGCGGTCTCCATCCTCAAAAGCACCTTTTTTCGCTTTCGGCGGTGTTTGGAGCAAAAAAGACAAACGTCCAGGTTTTGCTGCCACAGCAAAGGTGCCAGCGGGGAAAAGTAATGCTGGTTCTCACTGCCTCCTGGAACCCTTTCAAATGCACCACACAATTTGGCCCTCTCTGCTTTCCTGCGGACTCCATCCTCAAAAGCACCTGTTTTCGCTTTCGGCAAACTCCGGTGGTAAAAAGACAAACGTCCAGCTTTTGCTGCCACAGCAAAGGTGCCAGCGGGGAAAAGTAATGCTGGTTCTCACTGCCTCCTGGAACCCTTTCAAATGCCACAGACAATTTGGCCCTCTCTGCTTTCCTGCGGACTCTATCCTCAAAAGCGCCTTTTTTCACTTTCGGCGCCCTCCGGTGGTAAAAACACAAACGTCCAGCTTTTGCTGCCACAGCAAAGGTGCCAGCGGGGAAAAGTAATGCTGGTTCTCACTGCCTCCTGGAACCCTTTCAAATGCCCCAGACAATTTGGCCCTCTCGGCTTTCTTGCGGACTCTATCCTCAAAAGCACCTTTTTTCGCTTTCGGCGGTGTTTGGAGCAAAAAAGACAAACGTCCAGCTTTTGCTGCCACAGCAAAGGTGCCAGCGGGGAAAAGTGATGCTAGTCCTCATTGCCTCCTGGAACCTCTTCAAATGCCCCAGACAATTTGGCCCTCTCTGCTTTCCTGGGGACTCTATCCTCAAAAGCACCTTTTTTCGCTTTCGGCGGTGTTTGGAGCAAAAAAGACAAACGTCCAGCTTTTGCTGCCACAGCAAAGGTGCCAGCGGGGAAAAGTAATGCTGGTTCTCACTGCCTCCTGGAACCCTTTCAAATGCACCACACAATTTGGCCCTCTCTGCTTTCCTGCGGACTCTATCCTCAAAAGCACCTTTTTTCGCTTTCGGGGGTGTTTGGAGCAAAAAGACAAACGTCCAGCTTTTGCTGCCACAGCAAAGGTGCCAGCGGGGAAAAGTAATGCTGGTTCTCACTGCCTCCTGGAACCCTTTCAAATGCACCACACAATTTGGCCCTCTCTGCTTTCCTGCGGACTCTATCCTCAAAAGCACCTTTTTTCGCTTTCGGGGGTGTTTGGAGCAAAAAAGACAAACGTCCAGCTTTTGCTGCCACAGCAAAGGTGCCAGCGGGGAAAAGTAATGCTGGTTCTCACTGCCTCCTGGAACCCTTTCAAATGCACCACACAATTTGGCCCTCTCTGCTTTCCTGCGGACTCTATCCTCAAAAGCACCTTTTTTCGCTTTCGGCGGTGTTTGGAGCAAAAAAGACAAACGTCCAGCTTTTGCTGCCACAGCAAAGGTGCCAGTGGGGAAAAGTAATGCTGGTTCTCACTGCCTCCTGGAACCCTTTCAAATGCACCACACAATTTGGCCCTCTCTGCTTTCTTGCGGACTCCATCCTCAAAAGCACCTTTTTTCGCTTTCGGCAGCCTCCGGAGCAAAAAAGACAAACGTCCAGCTTTTGCTGCCACAGCAAAGGTGCCAGCGGGGAAAAGTAATGCTGGTTCTCACTGCCTCCTGGAACCCTTTCAAATGCCCCAGACAATTTGGTCCTCTCTGTTTTCCTGCGGACTCTATCCTCAAAAGCACCTTTTCTCGCTTTCGGCGGTGTTTAGAGCAAAAAAGACAAACGTCCAGGTTTTGCTGCCACAGCAAAGGTGCCAGCGGGGAAAAGTAATGCTGGTTCTCACTGCCTCCTGGAACCCTTTCAAATGCACCACACAATTTGGCCCTCTCTGCTTTCCTGCGGACTCCATCCTCAAAAGCACCTGATTTCGCTTTCGGCAAACTCCGGTGGTAAAAAGACAAACGTCCAGCTTTTGCTGCCACAGCAAAGGTGCCAGCGGGGAAAAGTAATGCTGGTTCTCACTGCCTCCTGGAACCCTTTCAAATGCCACAGACAATTTGGCCCTCTCGGCTTTCCTGCGGACTCTATCCTCAAAAGCGCCTTTTTTCACTTTCGGCGCCCTCCGGTGGTAAAAACACAAACGTCCAGCTTTTGCTGCCACAGCAAAGGTGCCAGCGGGGAAAAGTAATGCTGGTTCTCACTGCCTCCTGGAACCCTTTCAAATGCCCCAGACAATTTGGCCCTCTCGGCTTTCCTGCGGACTCTATCCTCAAAAGCACCTTTTTTCGCTTTCGGCGGTGTTTGGAGCAAAACAGACAAACGTCCAGCTTTTGCTGCCACAGCAAAGGTGCCAGCGGGGAAAAGTGATGCTGGTCCTCATTGCCTCCTGGAACCTCTTCAAATGCCCCAGACAATTTGGCCCTCTCTGCTTTCCTGCGGACTCTATCCTCAAAAGCACCTTTTTTCGCTTTCGGGGGTGTTTGGAGCAAAAAAGACAAACGTCCAGCTTTTGCTGCCACAGCAAAGGTGCCAGCGGGGAAAAGTAATGCTGGTTCTTACTGCCTCCTGGAACCCTTTCAAATGCACCACACAATTTGGCCCTCTCTGCTTTCCTGCGGACTCTATCCTCAAAAGCACCTTTTTTCGCTTTCGGGGGTGTTTGGAGCAAAAAAGACAAACGTCCAGCTTTTGCTGCCACAGCAAAGGTGCCAGCGGGGAAAAGTAATGCTGGTTCTCACTGCCTCCTGGAACCCTTTCAAATGCACCACACAATTTGGCCCTCTCTGCTTTCCTGCGGACTCTATCCTCAAAAGCACCTTTTTTCGCTTTCGGCGGTGTTTGGAGCAAAAAAGACAAACGTCCAGCTTTTGCTGCCACAGCAAAGGTGCCAGCGGGGAAAAGTAATGCTGGTTCTCACTGCCTCCTGGAACCCTTTCAAATGCACCACACAATTTGGCCCTCTCTGCTTTCCTGCGGACTCTATCCTCAAAAGCACCTTTTTTCGCTTTCGGCGGTGTTTGGAGCAAAAAAGACAAACGTCCAGCTTTTGCTGCCACAGCAAAGGTGCCAGTGGGGAAAAGTAATGCTGGTTCTCACTGCCTCCTGGAACCCTTTCAAATGCACCACACAATTTGGCCCTCTCTGCTTTCTTGCGGACTCCATCCTCAAAAGCACCTTTTTTCGCTTTCGGCAGCCTCCGGAGCAAAAAAGACAAACGTCCAGCTTTTGCTGCCACAGCAAAGGTGCCAGCGGGGAAAAGTAATGCTGGTTCTCACTGCCTCCTGGAACCCTTTCAAATGCCACAGACAATTTGGCCCTCTCTGTTTTCCTGCGGACTCTATCCTCAAAAGCACCTTTTCTCGCTTTCGGCGGTGTTTAGAGCAAAAAAGACAAACGTCCAGCTTTTGCTGCCACAGCAGAGGTGCCAGCGGGGAAAAGTAATGCTGGTTCTCACTGCCTCCTGGAACCCTTTCAAATGCACCACACAATTTGGCCCTCTCTGCTTTCCTGCGGACTCCATCCTCAAAAGCACCTTTTTTCGCTTTCGGGGGTGTTTGGAGCAAAAAAGACAAACGTCCATGTTTTGCTGCCACAGCAAAGGTGCCAGCGGGGAAAAGTAATGCTGGTTCTCACTGCCTCCTGGAACCCTTTCAAATGATCCACACAATTTGGCCCTCTCTGCTTTCCTGCGGACTCTATCCTCAAAAGCACCTTTTTTCGCTTTCGGCGGTGTTTGGAGCAAAAAAGACAAACGTCCAGCTTTTGCTGCCACAGCAAAGGTGCCAGCGGGGAAAAGGAATGCTGGTTCTCACTGCCTCCTGGAACCCTTTCAAATGCCCCAGACAATTTGGCCCTCTCCGCTTTCTTGCGGACTCCATCCTCAAAAGCACCTGTTTTCGCTTTCGGCATCCTCCGGAGCAAAAAAGACAAACGTCCAGCTTTTGCTGCCACAGCAAAGGTGCCAGCGGGGAAAAGTAATGCTGGTTCTCACTGCCTCCTGGAACCCTTTCAAATGCCACACACAATTTGGCCCTCTCTGCTTTCTTGCGGACTCTATCCTCGAAAGCACCTTTTTTCGCTTTCGGCAACCTCCGGAGCAAAAAAGACAAACGTCCAGCTTTTGCTGCCACAGCAAAGGTGCCAGCGGGGAAAAGTAATGCTGGTTCTCACTGCCTCCTGGAACCCTTTCAAATGCCACAGACAATTTGGCCCTCTCTGCTTTCCTGCGGACTCTATCCTCAAAAGCACCTTTTCTCGCTTTCGGCGGTGTTTAGAGCAAAAAAGACAAACGTCCAGCTTTTGCTGCCACAGCAAAGGTGCCAGCGGGGAAAAGTAATGCTGGTTCTCACTGCCTCCTGGAACCCTTTCAAATGCCCCAGACAATTTGGCCCTCTCTGCTTTCCTGCGGACTCCATCCTCAAAAGCACCTTTTTTCGCTTTCGGCAGCCTCCGGAGCAAAAAAGACAAACGTCCAGGTTTTGCTGCCACAGCAAAGGTGCCAGCGGGGAAAAGTAATGCTGGTTCTCACTGCCTCCTGGAACCCTTTCAAATGCCCCAGACAATTTGGCCCTCTCTGCTTTCCTGCGGACTCCATCCTCAAAAGCACCTTTTTTCGCTTTCGGCGGTGTTTGGAGCAAAAAAGACAAACGTCCAGCTTTTGCTGCCACAGCAAAGGTGCCAGCGGGGAAAAGGAATGCTGGTTCTCACTGCCTCCTGGAACCCTTTCAAATGCCCCAGACAATTTGGCCCTCTCCGCTTTCTTGCGGACTCCATCCTCAAAAGCACCTGTTTTCGCTTTCGGCATCCTCCGGAGCAAAAAAGACAAACGTCCAGCTTTTGCTGCCACAGCAAAGGTCCCAGCGGGGAAAAGTAATGCTGGTTCTCACTGCCTCCTGGAACCCTTTCAAATGCCCCAGACAATTTGGCCCTCTCTGCTTTCTTGCGGACTCTATCCTCAAAAGCACCTTTTTTCGCTTTCGACAGCCTCCGGAGCAAAAAAGACAAACGTCCAGCTTTTGCTGCCACAGCAAAGGTGCCAGCGGGGAAAAGTAATGCTGGTTCTCACTGCCTCCTGGAACCTCTTCAAATGCCTCAGACAATTTGGCCCTCTCTGCTTTCCTGCAGACTCCATCCTCGAAAGCACCTTTTTTCGCTTTCGGCTACCTCCGGAGCAAAAAAGACAAACGTCCAGCTTTTGCTGCCACAGCAAAGGTGTCAGCGGGGAAAAGTAATGCTGGTTCTCACTGCCTCCTGGAACCCTTTCAAATGCCACAGACAATTTGGCCCTCTCTGCTTTCCTGCGGTCTCCATCCTCAAAAGCACCTTTTTTCGCTTTCGGCGGTGTTTGGAGCAAAAAAGACAAACGTCCAGGTTTTGCTGCCACAGCAAAGGTGCCAGCGGGGAAAAGTAATGCTGGTTCTCACTGCCTCCTGGAACCCTTTCAAATGCACCACACAATTTGGCCCTCTCTGCTTTCCTGCGGACTCCATCCTCAAAAGCACCTGTTTTCGCTTTCGGCAAACTCCGGTGGTAAAAAGACAAACGTCCAGCTTTTGCTGCCACAGCAAAGGTGCCAGCGGGGAAAAGTAATGCTGGTTCTCACTGCCTCCTGGAACCCTTTCAAATGCCCCAGACAATTTGGCCCTCTCGGCTTTCTTGCGGACTCTATCCTCAAAAGCACCTTTTTTCGCTTTCGGCTGTGTTTGGAGCAAAAAAGACAAACGTCCAGCTTTTGCTGCCACAGCAAAGGTGCCAGCGGGGAAAAGTGATGCTAGTCCTCATTGCCTCCTGGAACCTCTTCAAATGCCCCAGACAATTTGGCCCTCTCTGCTTTCCTGGGGACTCTATCCTCAAAAGCACCTTTTTTCGCTTTCGGCGGTGTTTGGAGCAAAAAAGACAAACGTCCAGCTTTTGCTGCCACAGCAAAGGTGCCAGCGGGGAAAAGTAATGCTGGTTCTCACTGCCTCCTGGAACCCTTTCAAATGCACCACACAATTTGGCCCTCTCTGCTTTCCTGCGGACTCTATCCTCAAAAGCACCTTTTTTCGCTTTCGGGGGTGTTTGGAGCAAAAAGACAAACGTCCAGCTTTTGCTGCCACAGCAAAGGTGCCAGCGGGGAAAAGTAATGCTGGTTCTCACTGCCTCCTGGAACCCTTTCAAATGCACCACACAATTTGGCCCTCTCTGCTTTCCTGCGGACTCTATCCTCAAAAGCACCTTTTTTCGCTTTCGGGGGTGTTTGGAGCAAAAAAGACAAACGTCCAGCTTTTGCTGCCACAGCAAAGGTGCCAGCGGGGAAAAGTAATGCTGGTTCTCACTGCCTCCTGGAACCCTTTCAAATGCACCACACAATTTGGCCCTCTCTGCTTTCCTGCGGACTCTATCCTCAAAAGCACCTTTTTTCGCTTTCGGCGGTGTTTGGAGCAAAAAAGACAAACGTCCAGCTTTTGCTGCCACAGCAAAGGTGCCAGTGGGGAAAAGTAATGCTGGTTCTCACTGCCTCCTGGAACCCTTTCAAATGCACCACACAATTTGGCCCTCTCTGCTTTCTTGCGGACTCCATCCTCAAAAGCACCTTTTTTCACTTTCGGCAGCCTCCGGAGCAAAAAAGACAAACGTCCAGCTTTTGCTGCCACAGCAAAGGTGCCAGCGGGGAAAAGTAATGCTGGTTCTCACTGCCTCCTGGAACCCTTTCAAATGCCCCAGACAATTTGGTCCTCTCTGTTTTCCTGCGGACTCTATCCTCAAAAGCACCTTTTCTCGCTTTCGGCGGTGTTTAGAGCAAAAAAGACAAACGTCCAGGTTTTGCTGCCACAGCAAAGGTGCCAGCGGGGAAAAGTAATGCTGGTTCTCACTGCCTCCTGGAACCCTTTCAAATGCACCACACAATTTGGCCCTCTCTGCTTTCCTGCGGACTCCATCCTCAAAAGCACCTGATTTCGCTTTCGGCAAACTCCGGTGGTAAAAAGACAAACGTCCAGCTTTTGCTGCCACAGCAAAGGTGCCAGCGGGGAAAAGTAATGCTGGTTCTCACTGCCTCCTGGAACCCTTTCAAATGCCACAGACAATTTGGCCCTCTCGGCTTTCCTGCGGACTCTATCCTCAAAAGCGCCTTTTTTCACTTTCGGCGCCCTCCGGTGGTAAAAACACAAACGTCCAGCTTTTGCTGCCACAGCAAAGGTGCCAGCGGGGAAAAGTAATGCTGGTTCTCACTGCCTCCTGGAACCCTTTCAAATGCCCCAGACAATTTGGCCCTCTCGGCTTTCCTGCGGACTCTATCCTCAAAAGCACCTTTTTTCGCTTTCGGCGGTGTTTGGAGCAAAACAGACAAACGTCCAGCTTTTGCTGCCACAGCAAAGGTGCCAGCGGGGAAAAGTGATGCTGGTCCTCATTGCCTCCTGGAACCTCTTCAAATGCCCCAGACAATTTGGCCCTCTCTGCTTTCCTGCGGACTCTATCCTCAAAAGCACCTTTTTTCGCTTTCGGGGGTGTTTGGAGCAAAAAAGACAAACGTCCAGCTTTTGCTGCCACAGCAAAGGTGCCAGCGGGGAAAAGTAATGCTGGTTCTTACTGCCTCCTGGAACCCTTTCAAATGCACCACACAATTTGGCCCTCTCTGCTTTCCTGCGGACTCTATCCTCAAAAGCACCTTTTTTCGCTTTCGGGGGTGTTTGGAGCAAAAAAGACAAACGTCCAGCTTTTGCTGCCACAGCAAAGGTGCCAGCGGGGAAAAGTAATGCTGGTTCTCACTGCCTCCTGGAACCCTTTCAAATGCACCACACAATTTGGCCCTCTCTGCTTTCCTGCGGACTCTATCCTCAAAAGCACCTTTTTTCGCTTTCGGCGGTGTTTGGAGCAAAAAAGACAAACGTCCAGCTTTTGCTGCCACAGCAAAGGTGCCAGCGGGGAAAAGTAATGCTGGTTCTCACTGCCTCCTGGAACCCTTTCAAATGCACCACACAATTTGGCCCTCTCTGCTTTCCTGCGGACTCTATCCTCAAAAGCACCTTTTTTCGCTTTCGGCGGTGTTTGGAGCAAAAAAGACAAACGTCCAGCTTTTGCTGCCACAGCAAAGGTGCCAGTGGGGAAAAGTAATGCTGGTTCTCACTGCCTCCTGGAACCCTTTCAAATGCACCACACAATTTGGCCCTCTCTGCTTTCTTGCGGACTCCATCCTCAAAAGCACCTTTTTTCGCTTTCGGCAGCCTCCGGAGCAAAAAAGACAAACGTCCAGCTTTTGCTGCCACAGCAAAGGTGCCAGCGGGGAAAAGTAATGCTGGTTCTCACTGCCTCCTGGAACCCTTTCAAATGCCCCAGACAATTTGGCCCTCTCTGTTTTCCTGCGGACTCTATCCTCAAAAGCACCTTTTCTCGCTTTCGGCGGTGTTTAGAGCAAAAAAGACAAACGTCCAGCTTTTGCTGCCACAGCAGAGGTGCCAGCGGGGAAAAGTAATGCTGGTTCTCACTGCCTCCTGGAACCCTTTCAAATGCACCACACAATTTGGCCCTCTCTGCTTTCCTGCGGACTCCATCCTCAAAAGCACCTTTTTTCGCTTTCGGCAGCCTCCGGAGCAAAAAAGACAAACGTCCAGCTTTTGCTGCCACAGCAAAGGTGCCAGCGGGGAAAAGTAATGCTGGTTCTCACTGCCTCCTGGAACCCTTTCAAATGCACCACACAATTTGGCCCTCTCTGCTTTCCTGCGGACTCTATCCTCAAAAGCACCTTTTTTCGCTTTCGGCGGTGTTTGGAGCAAAAAAGACAAACGTCCAGCTTTTGCTGCCACAGCAAAGGTGCCAGCGGGGAAAAGGAATGCTGGTTCTCACTGCCTCCTGGAACCCTTTCAAATGCCCCAGACAATTTGGCCCTCTCCGCTTTCTTGCGGACTCCATCCTCAAAAGCACCTGTTTTCGCTTTCGGCATCCTCCGGAGCAAAAAAGACAAACGTCCAGCTTTTGCTGCCACAGCAAAGGTGCCAGCCGGGAAAAGTAATGCTGGTTCTCACTGCCTCCTGGAACCCTTTCAAATGCCACAGACAATTTGGCCCTCTCTGCTTTCCTGCGGACTCCATCCTCAAAAGCACCTTTTTTCGCTTTCGGCAGCCTCCGGAGCAAAAAAGACAAACGTCCAGGTTTTGCTGCCACAGCAAAGGTGCCAGCGGGGAAAAGTAATGCTGGTTCTCACTGCCTCCTGGAACCCTTTAAAATGCCCCAGACAATTTGGCCCTCTCTGATTCCCTGCGGACTCTATCCTCAAAAGCACCTTTTTTCGCTTTCGGCGATGTTTGGAGCAAAAAAGACAAACGTCCAGCTTTTGCTGCCACAGCAAAGGTGCCAGCGGGGAAAAGTAATGCTGGTTCTCACTGCCTCCTGGAACCCTTTCAAATGCCACAGACAATTTGGCCCTCTCTGCTTTCCTGCGGACTCTATCCTCAAAAGCACCTTTTCTCGCTTTCGGCGGTGTTTAGAGCAAAAAAGACAAACGTCCAGCTTTTGCTGCCACAGCAAAGGTGCCAGCGGGGAAAAGTAATGCTGGTTCTCACTGCCTCCTGGAACCCTTTCAAATGCACCACACAATTTGGCCCTCTCTGCTTTCCTGCGGACTCTATCCTCAAAAGCACCTTTTTTCGCTTTCGGCGGTGTTTGGAGCAAAAAAGACAAACGTCCAGCTTTTGCTGCCACAGCAAAGGTGCCAGCGGGGAAAAGTAATGCTGGTTCTCACTGCCTCCTGGAACCCTTTCAAATGCCCCAGACAATTTGGCCCTCTCTGCTTTCCTGCGGACTCCATCCTCAAAAGCACCTTTTTTCGCTTTCGGCAGCCTCCGGAGCAAAAAAGACAAACGTCCAGGTTTTGCTGCCACAGCAAAGGTGCCAGCGGGGAAAAGTAATGCTGGTTCTCACTGCCTCCTGGAACCCTTTCAAATGCCCCAGACAATTTGGCCCTCTCTGATTCCCTGCGGACTCTATCCTCAAAAGCACCTTTTTTCGCTTTCGGCGATGTTTGGAGCAAAAAAGACAAACGTCCAGCTTTTGCTGCCACAGCAAAGGTGCCAGCGGGGAAAAGTAATGCTGGTTCTCACTGCCTCCTGGAACCCTTTCAAATGCCCCAGACAATTTGGCCCTCTCGGCTTTCTTGCGGACTCTATCCTCAAAAGCACCTTTTTTCGCTTTCGGGGGTGTTTGGAGCAAAAAAGACAAACGTCCAGGTTTTGCTGCCACAGCAAAGGTGCCAGCGGGGAAAAGTAATGCTGGTTCTCACTGCCTCCTGGAACCCTTTCAAATGCACCACACAATTTGGCCCTCTCTGCTTTCCTGCGGACTCTATCCTCAAAAGCACCTTTTTTCGCTTTCGGCGGTGTTTGGAGCAAAAAAGACAAACGTCCAGCTTTTGCTGCCACAGCAAAGGTGCCAGTGGGGAAAAGTAATGCTGGTTCTCACTGCCTCCTGGAACCCTTTCAAATGCCCCAGACAATTTGGTCCTCTCTGCTTTCTTGCGGACTCCATCCTCAAAAGCACCTTTTTTCGCTTTCGGCAGCCTCCGGAGCAAAAAAGACAAACGTCCAGCTTTTGCTGCCACAGCAAAGGTGCCAGCGGGGAAAAGTAATGCTGGTTCTCACTGCCTCCTGGAACCCTTTCAAATGCACCACACAATTTGGCCCTCTCTGCTTTCCTGCGGACTCCATCCTCAAAAGCACCTTTTTTCGCTTTCGGCGGTGTTTGGAGCAAAAAAGACAAACGTCCAGCTTTTGCTGCCACAGCAAAGGTGCCAGCGGGGAAAAGGAATGCTGGTTCTCACTGCCTCCTGGAACCCTTTCAAATGCCCCAGACAATTTGGCCCTCTCTGCTTTCTTGCGGACTCCATCCTCAAAAGCACCTGTTTTCGCTTTCGGCATCCTCCGGAGCAAAAAAGACAAACGTCCAGCTTTTGCTGCCACAGCAAAGGTGCCAGCGGGGAAAAGTAATGCTGGTTCTCACTGCCTCCTGGAACCCTTTCAAATGCCCCAGACAATTTGGCCCTCTCTGCTTTCTTGCGGACTCTATCCTCAAAAGCACCTTTTTTCGCTTTCGACAGCCTCCGGAGCAAAAAAGACAAACGTCCAGGTTTTGCTGCCACAGCAAAGGTGCCAGCGGGGAAAAGTAATGCTGGTTCTCACTGCCTCCTGGAACCTCTTCAAATGCCTCAGACAATTTGGCCCTCTCTGCTTTCCTGCGGACTCCATCCTCGAAAGCACCTTTTTTCGCTTTCGGCAACCTCCGGAGCAAAAAAGACAAACGTCCAGCTTTTGCTGCCACAGCAAAGGTGTCAGCGGGGAAAAGTAATGCTGGTTCTCACTGCCTCCTGGAACCCTTTCAAATGCCACAGACAATTTGGCCCTCTCTGCTTTCCTGCGGACTCCATCCTCAAAAGCACCTTTTTTCGCTTTCGGCGGTGTTTGGAGCAAAAAAGACAAACGTCCAGCTTTTGCTGCCACAGCAAAGGTGCCAGCGGGGAAAAGTAATGCTGGTTCTCACTGCCTCCTGGAACCCTTTCAAATGCACCACACAATTTGGCCCTCTCTGCTTTCCTGCGGACTCCATCCTCAAAAGTACCTGTTTTCGCTTTCGGCAAACTCCGGTGGTAAAAAGACAAACGTCCAGCTTTTGCTGCCACAGCAAAGGTGCCAGCGGGGAAAAGTAATGCTGGTTCTCACTGCCTCCTGGAACCCTTTCAAATGCCCCAGACAATTTGGCCCTCTCTGCTTTCCTGCGGACTCTATCCTCAAAAGCGCCTTTTTTCACTTTCGGCGCCCTCCGGTGGTAAAAACACAAACGTCCAGCTTTTGCTGCCACAGCAAAGGTGCCAGCGGGGAAAAGTAATGCTGGTTCTCACTGCCTCCTGGAACCCTTTAAAATGCCCCAGACAATTTGGCCCTCTCGGCTTTCCTGCGGACTCTATCCTCAAAAGCACCTTTTTTCGCTTTCGGCGGTGTTTGGAGCAAAAAAGACAAACGTCCAGCTTTTGCTGCCACAGCAAAGGTGCCAGCGGGGAAAAGTGATGCTGGTCCTCATTGCCTCCTGGAACCTCTTCAAATGCCCCAGACAATTTGGCCCTCTCTGCTTTCCTGCGGACTCTATCCTCAAAAGCACCTTTTTTCGCTTTCGGGGGTGTTTGGAGCAAAAAAGACAAACGTCCAGCTTTTGCTGCCACAGCAAAGGTGCCAGCGGGGAAAAGTAATGCTGGTTCTCACTGCCTCCTGGAACCCTTTCAAATGCACCACACAATTTGGCCCTCTCTGCTTTCCTGCGGACTCTATCCTCAAAAGCACCTTTTTTCGCTTTCGGGGGTGTTTGGAGCAAAAAAGACAAACGTCCAGCTTTTGCTGCCACAGCAAAGGTGCCAGCGGGGAAAAGTAATGCTGGTTCTCACTGCCTCCTGGAACCCTTTCAAATGCACCACACAATTTGGCCCTCTCTGCTTTCCTGCGGACTCTATCCTCAAAAGCACCTTTTTTCGCTTTCGGGGGTGTTTGGAGCAAAAAAGACAAACGTCCAGCTTTTGCTGCCACAGCAAAGGTGCCAGCGGGGAAAAGTAATGCTGGTTCTCACTGCCTCCTGGAACCCTTTCAAATGCACCACACAATTTGGCCCTCTCTGCTTTCCTGCGGACTCTATCCTCAAAAGCACCTTTTTTCGCTTTCGGCGGTGTTTGGAGCAAAAAAGACAAACGTCCAGCTTTTGCTGCCACAGCAAAGGTGCCAGTGGGGAAAAGTAATGCTGGTTCTCACTGCCTCCTGGAACCCTTTCAAATGCACCACACAATTTGGCCCTCTCTGCTTTCTTGCGGACTCCATCCTCAAAAGCACCTTTTTTCGCTTTCGGCAGCCTCCGGAGCAAAAAAGACAAACGTCCAGCTTTTGCTGCCACAGCAAAGGTGCCAGCGGGGAAAAGTAATGCTGGTTCTCACTGCCTCCTGGAACCCTTTCAAATGCCCCAGACAATTTGGTCCTCTCTGTTTTCCTGCGGACTCTATCCTCAAAAGCACCTTTTCTCGCTTTCGGGGGTGTTTAGAGCAAAAAAGACAAACGTCCAGCTTTTGCTGCCACAGCAAAGGTGCCAGCGGGGAAAAGTAATGCTGGTTCTCACTGCCTCCTGGAACCCTTTCAAATGCCACAGACAATTTGGCCCTCTCTGCTTTCCTGCGGACTCTATCCTCAAAAGCACCTTTTTTCGCTTTCGGGGGTGTTTGGAGCAAAAAAGACAAACGTCCAGCTTTTGCTGCCACAGCAAAGGTGCCAGCGGGGAAAAGTAATGCTGGTTCTCACTGCCTCCTGGAACCCTTTCAAATGCACCACACAATTTGGCCCTCTCTGCTTTCCTGCGGATTCCATCCTCAAAAGCACCTTTTTTCGCTTTCGGCAACCTCCGGAGCAAAAAAGACAAACGTCCAGCTTTTGCTGCCACAGCAAAGGTGTCAGCGGGGAAAAGTAATGCTGGTTCTCACTGCCTCCTGGAACCCTTTCAAATGCCACAGACAATTTGGCCCTCTCTGCTTTCCTGCGGACTCCATCCTCAAAAGCACCTTTTTTCGCTTTCGGCGGTTTTTGGAGCAAAAAAGACAAACGTCCAGGTTTTGCTGCCACAGCAAAGGTGCCAGCGGGGAAAAGTAATGCTGGTTCTCACTGCCTCCTGGAACCCTTTCAAATGCACCACACAATTTGGCCCTCTCTGCTTTCCTGCGGACTCCATCCTCAAAAGCACCTGTTTTCGCTTTCGGCAAACTCCGGTGGTAAAAAGACAAACGTCCAGCTTTTGCTGCCACAGCAAAGGTGCCAGCGGGGAAAAGGAATGCTGGTTCTCACTGCCTCCTGGAACCCTTTCAAATGCCACAGACAATTTGGCCCTCTCGGCTTTCCTGCGGACTCTATCCTCAAAAGCGCCTTTTTTCACTTTCGGCGCCCTCCGGTGGTAAAAACACAAACGTCCAGCTTTTGCTGCCACAGCAAAGGTGCCAGCGGGGAAAAGTAATGCTGGTTCTCACTGCCTCCTGGAACCCTTTCAAATGCACCACACAATTTGGCCCTCTCTGCTTTCCTGCGGACTCTATCCTCAAAAGCACCTTTTTTCGCTTTCGGGGGTGTTTGGAGCAAAAAAGACAAACGTCCAGCTTTTGCTGCCACAGCAAAGGTGCCAGCGGGGAAAAGTAATGCTGGTTCTCACTGCCTCCTGGAACCCTTTCAAATGCACCACACAATTTGGCCCTCTCTGCTTTCCTGCGGACTCTATCCTCAAAAGCACCTTTTTTCGCTTTCGGCGGTGTTTGGAGCAAAAAAGACAAACGTCCAGCTTTTGCTGCCACAGCAAAGGTGCCAGTGGGGAAAAGTAATGCTGGTTCTCACTGCCTCCTGGAACCCTTTCAAATGCACCACACAATTTGGCCCTCTCTGCTTTCTTGCGGACTCCATCCTCAAAAGCACCTTTTTTCGCTTTCGGCAGCCTCCGGAGCAAAAAAGACAAACGTCCAGCTTTTGCTGCCACAGCAAAGGTGCCAGCGGGGAAAAGTAATGCTGGTTCTCACTGCCTCCTGGAACCCTTTCAAATGCCCCAGACAATTTGGTCCTCTCTGTTTTCCTGCGGACTCTATCCTCAAAAGCACCTTTTCTCGCTTTCGGCGGTGTTTAGAGCAAAAAAGACAAACGTCCAGCTTTTGCTGCCACAGCAAAGGTGCCAGCGGGGAAAAGTAATGCTGGTTCTCACTGCCTCCTGGAACCCTTTCAAATGCACCACACAATTTGGCCCTCTCTGCTTTCCTGCGGACTCTATCCTCAAAAGCACCTTTTTTCGCTTTCGGGGGTGTTTGGAGCAAAAAAGACAAACGTCCAGCTTTTGCTGCCACAGCAAAGGTGCCAGCGGGGAAAAGTAATGCTGGTTCTCACTGCCTCCTGGAACCCTTTCAAATGCACCACACAATTTGGCCCTCTCTGCTTTCCTGCGGACTCCATCCTCGAAAGCACCTTTTTTCGCTTTCGGCAACCTCCGGAGCAAAAAAGACAAACGTCCAGCTTTTGCTGCCACAGCAAAGGTGTCAGCGGGGAAAAGTAATGCTGGTTCTCACTGCCTCCTGGAACCCTTTCAAATGCCACAGACAATTTGGCCCTCTCTGCTTTCTTGCGGACTCCATCCTCAAAAGCACCTTTTTTCGCTTTCGGCGGTGTTTGGAGCAAAAAAGACAAACGTCCAGGTTTTGCTGCCACAGCAAAGGTGCCAGCGGGGAAAAGTAATGCTGGTTCTCACTGCCTCCTGGAACCCTTTCAAATGCACCACACAATTTGGCCCTCTCTGCTTTCCTGCGGACTCCATCCTCAAAAGCACCTGTTTTCGCTTTCGGCAAACTCCGGTGGTAAAAAGACAAACGTCCAGCTTTTGCTGCCACAGCAAAGGTGCCAGCGGGGAAAAGTAATGCTGGTTCTCACTGCCTCCTGGAACCCTTTCAAATGCCACAGACAATTTGGCCCTCTCGGCTTTCCTGCGGACTCTATCCTCAAAAGCGCCTTTTTTCACTTTCGGCGCCCTCCGGTGGTAAAAACACAAACGTCCAGCTTTTGCTGCCACAGCAAAGGTGCCAGCGGGGAAAAGTAATGCTGGTTCTCACTGCCTCCTGGAACCCTTTCAAATGCACCACACAATTTGGCCCTCTCGGCTTTCCTGCGGACTCTATCCTCAAAAGCACCTTTTTTCGCTTTCGGCGGTGTTTGGAGCAAAAAAGACAAACGTCCAGCTTTTGCTGCCACAGCAAAGGTGCCAGCGGGGAAAAGTGATGCTGGTCCTCATTGCCTCCTGGAACCTCTTCAAATGCCCCAGACAATTTGGCCCTCTCTGCTTTCCTGCGGACTCTATCCTCAAAAGCACCTTTTTTCGCTTTCGGGGGTGTTTGGAGCAAAAAAGACAAACGTCCAGCTTTTGCTGCCACAGCAAAGGTGCCAGCGGGGAAAAGTAATGCTGGTTCTCACTGCCTCCTGGAACCCTTTCAAATGCACCACACAATTTGGCCCTCTCTGCTTTCCTGCGGACTCCATCCTCAAAAGCACCTTTTTTCGCTTTCGGGGGTGTTTGGAGCAAAAAAGACAAACGTCCAGCTTTTGCTGCCACAGCAAAGGTGCCAGCAAGGAAAAGTAATGCTGGTTCTCACTGCCTCCTGGAACCCTTTCAAATGCACCACACAATTTGGCCCTCTCTGCTTTCCTGCGGACTCTATCCTCAAAAGCACCTTTTTTCGCTTTCGGGGGTGTTTGGAGCAAAAAAGACAAACGTCCAGCTTTTGCTGCCACAGCAAAGGTGCCAGCGGGGAAAAGTAATGCTGGTTCTCACTGCCTCCTGGAACCCTTTCAAATGCACCACACAATTTGGCCCTCTCTGCTTTCCTGCGGACTCTATCCCCAAAAGCACCTTTTTTCGCTTTCGGCGGTGTTTGGAGCAAAAAAGACAAACGTCCAGCTTTTGCTGCCACAGCAAAGGTGCCCGTGGGGAAAAGTAATGCTGGTTCTCACTGCCTCCTGGAACCCTTTCAAATGCACCACACAATTTGGCCCTCTCTGCTTTCTTGCGGACTCCATCCTCAAAAGCACCTTTTTTCGCTTTCGGCAGCCTCCGGAGCAAAAAAGACAAACGTCCAGCTTTTGCTGCCACAGCAAAGGTGCCAGCGGGGAAAAGTAATGCTGGTTCTCACTGCCTCCTGGAACCCTTTCAAATGCCCCAGACAATTTGGTCCTCTCTGTTTTCCTGCGGACTCTATCCTCAAAAGCACCTTTTTTCGCTTTCGGCGGTGTTTAGAGCAAAAAAGACAAACGTCCAGCTTTTGCTGCCACAGCAAAGGTGCCAGCGGGGAAAAGTAATGCTGGTTCTCACTGCCTCCTGGAACCCTTTCAAATGCACCACACAATTTGGCCCTCTCTGCTTTCCTGCGGACTCTATCCTCAAAAGCACCTTTTTTCGCTTTCGGGGGTGTTTGGAGCAAAAAAGACAAACGTCCAGCTTTTGCTGCCACAGCAAAGGTGCCAGCGGGGAAAAGTAATGCTGGTTCTCACTGCCTCCTGGAACCCTTTCAAATGCACCACACAATTTGGCCCTCTCTGCTTTCCTGCGGACTCCATCCTCAAAAGCACCTTTTTTCGCTTTCGGCAGCCTCCGGAGCAAAAAAGACAAACGTCCAGCTTTTGCTGCCACAGCAAAGGTGCCAGCGGGGAAAAGTAATGCTGGTTCTCACTGCCTCCTGGAACCCTTTCAAATGCACCACACAATTTGGCCCTCTCTGCTTTCCTGCGGACTCTATCCTCAAAAGCACCTTTTTTCGCTTTCGGCGGTGTTTGGAGCAAAAAAGACAAACGTCCAGCTTTTGCTGCCACAGCAAAGGTGCCAGCAAGGAAAAGTAATGCTGGTTCTCACTGCCTCCTGGAACCCTTTCAAATGCACCACACAATTTGGCCCTCTCTGCTTTCCTGCGGACTCTATCCTCAAAAGCACCTTTTTTCGCTTTCGGGGGTGTTTGGAGCAAAAAAGACAAACGTCCAGCTTTTGCTGCCACAGCAAAGGTGCCAGCGGGGAAAAGTAATGCTGGTTCTCACTGCCTCCTGGAACCCTTTCAAATGCACCACACAATTTGGCCCTCTCTGCTTTCCTGCGGACTCTATCCTCAAAAGCACCTTTTTTCGCTTTCGGCGGTGTTTGGAGCAAAAAAGACAAACGTCCAGCTTTTGCTGCCACAGCAAAGGTGCCAGTGGGGAAAAGTAATGCTGGTTCTCACTGCCTCCTGGAACCCTTTCAAATGCACCACACAATTTGGCCCTCTCTGCTTTCTTGCGGACTCCATCCTCAAAAGCACCTTTTTTCGCTTTCGGCAGCCTCCGGAGCAAAAAAGACAAACGTCCAGCTTTTGCTGCCACAGCAAAGGTGCCAGCGGGGAAAAGTAATGCTGGTTCTCACTGCCTCCTGGAACCCTTTCAAATGCCCCAGACAATTTGGTCCTCTCTGTTTTCCTGCGGACTCTATCCTCAAAAGCACCTTTTCTCGCTTTCGGCGGTGTTTAGAGCAAAAAAGACAAACGTCCAGCTTTTGCTGCCACAGCAAAGGTGCCAGCGGGGAAAAGTAATGCTGGTTCTCACTGCCTCCTGGAACCCTTTCAAATGCACCACACAATTTGGCCCTCTCTGCTTTCCTGCGGACTCTATCCTCAAAAGCACCTTTTTTCGCTTTCGGGGGTGTTTGGAGCAAAAAAGACAAACGTCCAGCTTTTGCTGCCACAGCAAAGGTGCCAGCGGGGAAAAGTAATGCTGGTTCTCACTGCCTCCTGGAACCCTTTCAAATGCACCACACAATTTGGCCCTCTCTGCTTTCCTGCGGACTCCATCCTCAAAAGCACCTTTTTTCGCTTTCGGCAACCTCCGGAGCAAAAAAGACAAACGTCCAGCTTTTGCTGCCACAGCAAAGGTGTCAGCGGGGAAAAGTAATGCTGGTTCTCACTGCCTCCTGGAACCCTTTCAAATGCCACAGACAATTTGGCTCTCTCTGCTTTCCTGCGGACTCCATCCTCAAAAGCACCTTTTTTCGCTTTCGGCGGTTTTTGGAGCAAAAAAGACAAACGTCCAGGTTTTGCTGCCACAGCAAAGGTGCCAGCGGGGAAAAGTAATGCTGGTTCTCACTGCCTCCTGGAACCCTTTCAAATGCCACAGACAATTTGGCCCTCTCTGCTTTCCTGCGGACTCCATCCTCAAAAGCACCTGTTTTCGCTTTCGGCAAACTCCGGTGGTAAAAAGACAAACGTCCAGCTTTTGCTGCCACAGCAAAGGTGCCAGCGGGGAAAAGGAATGCTGGTTCTCACTGCCTCCTGGAACCCTTTCAAATGCCACAGACAATTTGGCCCTCTCGGCTTTCCTGCGGACTCTATCCTCAAAAGCGCCTTTTTTCACTTTCGGCGCCCTCCGGTGGTAAAAACACAAACGTCCAGCTTTTGCTGCCACAGCAAAGGTGCCAGCGGGGAAAAGTAATGCTGGTTCTCACTGCCTCCTGGAACCCTTTCAAATGCACCACACAATTTGGCCCTCTCTGCTTTCCTGCGGACTCTATCCTCAAAAGCACCTTTTTTCGCTTTCGGGGGTGTTTGGAGCAAAACAGACAAACGTCCAGCTTTTGCTGCCACAGCAAAGGTGCCAGCGGGGAAAAGTAATGCTGGTTCTCACTGCCTCCTGGAACCCTTTCAAATGCACCACACAATTTGGCCCTCTCTGCTTTCCTGCGGACTCTATCCTCAAAAGCACCTTTTTTCGCTTTCGGCGGTGTTTGGAGCAAAAAAGACAAACGTCCAGCTTTTGCTGCCACAGCAAAGGTGCCAGTGGGGAAAAGTAATGCTGGTTCTCACTGCCTCCTGGAACCCTTTCAAATGCACCACACAATTTGGCCCTCTCTGCTTTCTTGCGGACTCCATCCTCAAAAGCACCTTTTTTCGCTTTCGGCAGCCTCCGGAGCAAAAAAGACAAACGTCCAGCTTTTGCTGCCACAGCAAAGGTGCCAGCGGGGAAAAGTAATGCTGGTTCTCACTGCCTCCTGGAACCCTTTCAAATGCCCGAGACAATTTGGTCCTCTCTGTTTTCCTGCGGACTCTATCCTCAAAAGCACCTTTTCTCGCTTTCGGCGGTGTTTAGAGCAAAAAAGACAAACGTCCAGCTTTTGCTGCCACAGCAAAGGTGCCAGCGGGGAAAAGTAATGCTGGTTCTCACTGCCTCCTGGAACCCTTTCAAATGCACCACACAATTTGGCCCTCTCTGCTTTCCTGCGGACTCTATCCTCAAAAGCACCTTTTTTCGCTTTCGGGGGTGTTTGGAGCAAAAAAGACAAACGTCCAGCTTTTGCTGCCACAGCAAAGGTGCCAGCGGGGAAAAGTAATGCTGGTTCTCACTGCCTCCTGGAACCCTTTCAAATGCACCACACAATTTGGCCCTCTCTGCTTTCCTGCGGACTCCATCCTCGAAAGCACCTTTTTTCGCTTTCGGCAGCCTCCGGAGCAAAAAAGACAAACGTCCAGCTTTTGCTGCCACAGCAAAGGTGTCAGCGGGGAAAAGTAATGCTGGTTCTCACTGCCTCCTGGAACCCTTTGAAATGCCACAGACAATTTGGCCCTCTCTGCTTTCTTGCGGACTCCATCCTCAAAAGCACCTTTTTTCGCTTTCGGCGGTGTTTGGAGCAAAAAAGACAAACGTCCAGGTTTTTCTGCCACAGCAAAGGTGCCAGCGGGGAAAAGTAATGCTGGTTCTCACTGCCTCCTGGAACCCTTTCAAATGCACCACACAATTTGGCCCTCTCTGCTTTCCTGCGGACTCCATCCTCAAAAGCACCTGTTTTCGCTTTCGGCAAACTATGGTGGTAAAAAGACAAACGTCCAGCTTTTGCTGCCACAGCAAAGGTGCCAGCGGGGAAAAGTAATGCTGGTTCTCACTGCCTCCTGGAACCCTTTCAAATGCCACAGACAATTTGGCCCTCTCGGCTTTCCTGCGGACTCTATCCTCAAAAGCGCCTTTTTTCACTTTCGGCGCCCTCCGGTGGTAAAAACACAAACGTCCAGCTTTTGCTGCCACAGCAAAGGTGCCAGCGGGGAAAAGTAATGCTGGTTCTCACTGCCTCCTGGAACCCTTTCAAATGCACCACACAATTTGGCCCTCTCTGCTTTCCTGCGGACTCTATCCTCAAAAGCACCTTTTTTCGCTTTCGGCGGTGTTTGGAGCAAAAAAGACAAACGTCCAGCTTTTGCTGCCACAGCAAAGGTGCCAGCGGGGAAAAGTGATGCTGGTCCTCATTGCCTCCTGGAAACTCTTCAAATGCCCCAGACAATTTGGCCCTCTCTGCTTTCCTGCGGACTCTATCCTCAAAAGCACCTTTTTTCGCTTTCGGGGGTGTTTGGAGCAAAAAAGACAAACGTCCAGCTTTTGCTGCCACAGCAAAGGTGCCAGCGGGGAAAAGTAATGCTGGTTCTCACTGCCTCCTGGAACCCTTTCAAATGCACCACACAATTTGGCCCTCTCTGCTTTCCTGCGGACTCTATCCTCAAAAGCACCTTTTTTCGCTTTCGGGGGTGTTTGGAGCAAAAAAGACAAACGTCCAGCTTTTGCTGCCACAGCAAAGGTGCCAGCGGGGAAAAGTAATGCTGGTTCTCACTGCCTCCTGGAACCCTTTCAAATGCACCACACAATTTGGCCCTCTCTGCTTTCCTGCGGACTCTATCCTCAAAAGCACCTTTTTTCGCTTTCGGGGGTGTTTGGAGCAAAAAAGACAAACGTCCAGCTTTTGCTGCCACAGCAAAGGTGCCAGCGGGGAAAAGTAATGCTGGTTCTCACTGCCTCCTGGAACCCTTTCAAATGCACCACACAATTTGGCCCTCTCTGCTTTCCTGCGGACTCTATCCTCAAAAGCACCTTTTTTCGCTTTCGGCGGTGTTTGGAGCAAAAAAGACAAACGTCCAGCTTTTGCTGCCACAGCAAAGGTGCCAGTGGGGAAAAGTAATGCTGGTTCTCACTGCCTCCTGGAACCCTTTCAAATGCACCACACAATTTGGCCCTCTCTGCTTTCTTGCGGACTCCATCCTCAAAAGCACCTTTTTTCGCTTTCGGCAGCCTCCGGAGCAAAAAAGACAAACGTCCAGCTTTTGCTGCCACAGCAAAGGTGCCAGCGGGGAAAAGTAATGCTGGTTCTCACTGCCTCCTGGAACCCTTTCAAATGCCCCAGACAATTTGGTCCTCTCTGTTTTCCTGCGGACTCTATCCTCAAAAGCACCTTTTCTCGCTTTCGGCGGTGTTTAGAGCAAAAAAGACAAACGTCCAGCTTTTGCTGCCACAGCAAAGGTGCCAGCGGGGAAAAGTAATGCTGGTTCTCACTGCCTCCTGGAACCCTTTCAAATGCACCACACAATTTGGCCCTCTCTGCTTTCCTGCGGACTCTATCCTCAAAAGCACCTTTTTTCGCTTTCGGCGGTGTTTGGAGCAAAAAAGACAAACGTCCAGCTTTTGCTGCCACAGCAAAGGTGCCAGCGGGGAAAAGTAATGCTGGTTCTCACTGCCTCCTGGAACCCTTTCAAATGCACCACACAATTTGGCCCTCTCTGCTTTCCTGCGGACTCTATCCTCAAAAGCACCTTTTTTCGCTTTCGGGGGTGTTTGGAGCAAAAAAGACAAACGTCCAGCTTTTGCTGCCACAGCAAAGGTGCCAGCGGGGAAAAGTAATGCTGGTTCTCACTGCCTCCTGGAACCCTTTCAAATGCACCACACAATTTGGCCCTCTCTGCTTTCCTGCGGACTCTATCCTCAAAAGCACCTTTTTTCGCTTTCGGCGGTGTTTGGAGCAAAAAAGACAAACGTCCAGCTTTTGCTGCCACAGCAAAGGTGCCAGTGGGGAAAAGTAATGCTGGTTCTCACTGCCTCCTGGAACCCTTTCAAATGCACCACACAATTTGGCCCTCTCTGCTTTCTTGCGGACTCCATCCTCAAAAGCACCTTTTTTCGCTTTCGGCAGCCTCCGGAGCAAAAAAGACAAACGTCCAGGTTTTGCTGCCACAGCAAAGGTGCCAGCGGGGAAAAGTAATGCTGGTTCTCACTGCCTCCTGGAACCCTTTCAAATGCCCCAGACAATTTGGTCCTCTCTGTTTTCCTGCGGACTCTATCCTCAAAAGCACCTTTTCTCGCTTTCGGCGGTGTTTAGAGCAAAAAAGACAAACGTCCAGCTTTTGCTGCCACAGCAAAGGTGCCAGCGGGGAAAAGTAATGCTGGTTCTCACTGCCTCCTGGAACCCTTTCAAATGCACCACACAATTTGGCCCTCTCTGCTTTCCTGCGGACTCTATCCTCAAAAGCACCTTTTTTCGCTTTCGGGGGTGTTTGGAGCAAAAAAGACAAACGTCCAGCTTTTGCTGCCACAGCAAAGGTGCCAGCGGGGAAAAGTAATGCTGGTTCTCACTGCCTCCTGGAACCCTTTCAAATGCACCACACAATTTGGCCCTCTCTGCTTTCCTGCGGACTCCATCCTCAAAAGCACCTTTTTTCGCTTTCGGCAGCCTCCGGAGCAAAAAAGACAAACGTCCAGCTTTTGCTGCCACAGCAAAGGTGCCAGCGGGGAAAAGTAATGCTGGTTCTCACTGCCTCCTGGAACCCTTTCAAATGCACCACACAATTTGGCCCTCTCTGCTTTCCTGCGGACTCTATCCTCAAAAGCACCTTTTTTCGCTTTCGGGGGTGTTTGGAGCAAAAAAGACAAACGTCCAGCTTTTGCTGCCACAGCAAAGGTGCCAGCGGGGAAAAGTAATGCTGGTTCTCACTGCCTCCTGGAACCCTTTCAAATGCACCACACAATTTGGCCCTCTCTGCTTTCCTGCGGACTCCATCCTCAAAAGCACCTTTTTTCGCTTTCGGCAGCCTCCGGAGCAAAAAAGACAAACGTCCAGCTTTTGCTGCCACAGCAAAGGTGCCAGCGGGGAAAAGTAATGCTGGTTCTCACTGCCTCCTGGAACCCTTTCAAATGCACCACACAATTTGGCCCTCTCTGCTTTCCTGCGGACTCTATCCTCAAAAGCACCTTTTTTCGCTTTCGGCGGTGTTTGGAGCAAAAAAGACAAACGTCCAGCTTTTGCTGCCACAGCAAAGGTGCCAGCGGGGAAAAGGAATGCTGGTTCTCACTGCCTCCTGGAACCCTTTCAAATGCACCACACAATTTGGCCCTCTCTGCTTTCCTGCGGACTCCATCCTCAAAAGCACCTTTTTTCGCTTTCGGCAGCCTCCGGAGCAAAAAAGACAAACGTCCAGCTTTTGCTGCCACAGCAAAGGTGCCAGCGGGGAAAAGTAATGCTGGTTCTCACTGCCTCCTGGAACCCTTTCAAATGCACCACACAATTTGGCCCTCTCTGCTTTCCTGCGGACTCTATCCTCAAAAGCACCTTTTTTCGCTTTCGGCGGTGTTTGGAGCAAAAAAGACAAACGTCCAGCTTTTGCTGCCACAGCAAAGGTGCCAGCGGGGAAAAGTAATGCTGGTTCTCACTGCCTCCTGGAACCCTTTCAAATGCACCACACAATTTGGCCCTCTCTGCTTTCCTGCGGACTCTATCCTCAAAAGCACCTTTTTTCGCTTTCGGGGGTGTTTGGAGCAAAAAAGACAAACGTCCAGCTTTTGCTGCCACAGCAAAGGTGCCAGCGGGGAAAAGTAATGCTGGTTCTCACTGCCTCCTGGAACCCTTTCAAATGCACCACACAATTTGGCCCTCTCTGCTTTCCTGCGGACTCTATCCTCAAAAGCACCTTTTTTCGCTTTCGGCGGTGTTTGGAGCAAAAAAGACAAACGTCCAGCTTTTGCTGCCACAGCAAAGGTGCCAGTGGGGAAAAGTAATGCTGGTTCTCACTGCCTCCTGGAACCCTTTCAAATGCACCACACAATTTGGCCCTCTCTGCTTTCCTGCGGACTCCATCCTCAAAAGCACCTTTTTTCGCTTTCGGCAGCCTCCGGAGCAAAAAAGACAAACGTCCAGCTTTTGCTGCCACAGCAAAGGTGCCAGCGGGGAAAAGTAATGCTGGTTCTCACTGCCTCCTGGAACCCTTTCAAATGCACCACACAATTTGGCCCTCTCTGCTTTCCTGCGGACTCTATCCTCAAAAGCACCTTTTTTCGCTTTCGGCGGTGTTTGGAGCAAAAAAGACAAACGTCCAGCTTTTGCTGCCACAGCAAAGGTGCCAGCGGGGAAAAGGAATGCTGGTTCTCACTGCCTCCTGGAACCCTTTCAAATGCCCCAGACAATTTGGCCCTCTCTGCTTTCCTGCGGACTCTATCCTCAAAAGCACCTTTTTTCGCTTTCGGCGGTGTTTGGAGCAAAAAAGACAAACGTCCAGCTTTTGCTGCCACAGCAAAGGTGCCAGCGGGGAAAAGTAATGCTGGTTCTCACTGCCTCCTGGAACCCTTTCAAATGCACCACACAATTTGGCCCTCTCTGCTTTCCTGCGGACTCCATCCTCAAAAGCACCTTTTTTCGCTTTCGGCGGTGTTTGGAGCAAAAAAGACAAACGTCCAGCTTTTGCTGCCACAGCAAAGGTGCCAGTGGGGAAAAGTAATGCTGGTTCTCACTGCCTCCTGGAACCCTTTCAAATGCACCACACAATTTGGCCCTCTCTGCTTTCCTGCGGACTCTATCCTCAAAAGCACCTTTTTTCGCTTTCGGGGGTGTTTGGAGCAAAAAAGACAAACGTCCAGCTTTTGCTGCCACAGCAAAGGTGCCAGCGGGGAAAAGTAATGCTGGTTCTCACTGCCTCCTGGAACCTCTTCAAATGCCCCAGACAATTTGGCCCTCTCTGCTTTCCTGCGGACTCCATCCTCAAAAGCACCTTTTTTCGCTTTCGGCAGCCTCCGGAGCAAAAAAGACAAACGTCCAGCTTTTGCTGCCACAGCAAAGGTGCCAGCGGGGAAAAGTAATGCTGGTTCTCACTGCCTCCTGGAACCCTTTCAAATGCACCACACAATTTGGCCCTCTCTGCTTTCCTGCGGACTCTATCCTCAAAAGCACCTTTTTTCGCTTTCGGGGGTGTTTGGAGCAAAAAAGACAAACGTCCAGCTTTTGCTGCCACAGCAAAGGTGCCAGCGGGGAAAAGTAATGCTGGTTCTCACTGCCTCCTGGAACCCTTTCAAATGCACCACACAATTTGGCCCTCTCTGCTTTCCTGCGGACTCTATCCTCAAAAGCACCTTTTTTCGCTTTCGGGGGTGTTTGGAGCAAAAAAGACAAACGTCCAGCTTTTGCTGCCACAGCAAAGGTGCCAGCGGGGAAAAGTAATGCTGGTTCTCACTGCCTCCTGGAACCCTTTCAAATGCACCACACAATTTGGCCCTCTCTGCTTTCCTGCGGACTCTATCCTCAAAAGCACCTTTTTTCGCTTTCGGCGGTGTTTGGAGCAAAAAAGACAAACGTCCAGCTTTTGCTGCCACAGCAAAGGTGCCAGTGGGGAAAAGTAATGCTGGTTCTCACTGCCTCCTGGAACCCTTTCAAATGCACCACACAATTTGGCCCTCTCTGCTTTCTTGCGGACTCCATCCTCAAAAGCACCTTTTTTCGCTTTCGGCAGCCTCCGGAGCAAAAAAGACAAACGTCCAGGTTTTGCTGCCACAGCAAAGGTGCCAGCGGGGAAAAGTAATGCTGGTTCTCACTGCCTCCTGGAACCCTTTCAAATGCCCCAGACAATTTGGTCCTCTCTGTTTTCCTGCGGACTCTATCCTCAAAAGCACCTTTTCTCGCTTTCGGCGGTGTTTAGAGCAAAAAAGACAAACGTCCAGCTTTTGCTGCCACAGCAAAGGTGCCAGCGGGGAAGAGTAATGCTGGTTCTCACTGCCTCCTGGAACCCTTTCAAATGCACCACACAATTTGGCCCTCTCTGCTTTCCTGCGGACTCCATCCTCAAAAGCACCTTTTTTCGCTTTCGGCAGCCTCCGGAGCAAAAAAGACAAACGTCCAGCTTTTGCTGCCACAGCAAAGGTGCCAGCGGGGAAAAGTAATGCTGGTTCTCACTGCCTCCTGGAACCCTTTCAAATGCACCACACAATTTGGCCCTCTCTGCTTTCCTGCGGACTCTATCCTCAAAAGCACCTTTTTTCGCTTTCGGCGGTGTTTGAAACAAAAAAGACAAACGTCCAGCTTTTGCTGCCACAGCAAAGGTGCCAGCGGGGAAAAGTAATGCTGGTTCTCACTGCCTCCTGGAACCCTTTCAAATGCACCACACAATTTGGCCCTCTCCGCTTTCTTGCGGACTCCATCCTCAAAAGCACCTGTTTTCGCTTTCGGCATCCTCCGGAGCAAAAAAGACAAACGTCCAGCTTTTGCTGCCACAGCAAAGGTGCCAGCGGGGAAAAGTAATGCTGGTTCTCACTGCCTCCTGGAACCCTTTCAAATGCACCACACAATTTGGCCCTCTCCGCTTTCTTGCGGACTCCATCCTCAAAAGCACCTGTTTTCGCTTTCGGCATCCTCCGGAGCAAAAAAGACAAACGTCCAGCTTTTGCTGCCACAGCAAAGGTGCCAGCGGGGAAAAGTAATGCTGGTTCTCACTGCCTCCTGGAACCCTTTCAAATGCACCACACAATTTGGCCCTCTCTGCTTTCCTGCGGACTCTATCCTCAAAAGCACCTTTTTTCGCTTTCGGGGGTGTTTGGAGCAAAAAAGACAAACGTCCAGCTTTTGCTGCCACAGCAAAGGTGCCAGCGGGGAAAAGTAATGCTGGTTCTCACTGCCTCCTGGAACCCTTTCAAATGCACCACACAATTTGGCCCTCTCTGCTTTCCTGCGGACTCTATCCCCAAAAGCACCTTTTTTCGCTTTCGGCGGTGTTTGGAGCAAAAAAGACAAACGTCCAGCTTTTGCTGCCACAGCAAAGGTGCCAGTGGGGAAAAGTAATGCTGGTTCTCACTGCCTCCTGGAACCCTTTCAAATGCACCACACAATTTGGCCCTCTCTGCTTTCTTGCGGACTCCATCCTCAAAAGCACCTTTTTTCGCTTTCGGCAGCCTCCGGAGCAAAAAAGACAAACGTCCAGCTTTTGCTGCCACAGCAAAGGTGCCAGCGGGGAAAAGTAATGCTGGTTCTCACTGCCTCCTGGAACCCTTTCAAATGCCCCAGACAATTTGGTCCTCTCTGTTTTCCTGCGGACTCTATCCTCAAAAGCACCTTTTCTCGCTTTCGGCGGTGTTTAGAGCAAAAAAGACAAACGTCCAGCTTTTGCTGCCACAGCAAAGGTGCCAGCGGGGAAAAGTAATGCTGGTTCTCACTGCCTCCTGGAACCCTTTCAAATGCACCACACAATTTGGCCCTCTCTGCTTTCCTGCGGACTCTATCCTCAAAAGCACCTTTTTTCGCTTTCGGGGGTGTTTGGAGCAAAAAAGACAAACGTCCAGCTTTTGCTGCCACAGCAAAGGTGCCAGCGGGGAAAAGTAATGCTGGTTCTCACTGCCTCCTGGAACCCTTTCAAATGCACCACACAATTTGGCCCTCTCTGCTTTCCTGCGGACTCCATCCTCAAAAGCACCTTTTTTCGCTTTCGGCAGCCTCCGGAGCAAAAAAGACAAACGTCCAGGTTTTGCTGCCACAGCAAAGGTGCCAGCGGGGAAAAGTAATGCTGGTTCTCACTGCCTCCTGGAACCCTTTCAAATGCACCACACAATTTGGCCCTCTCTGCTTTCCTGCGGACTCTATCCTCAAAAGCACCTTTTTTCACTTTCGGCGGTGTTTGGAGCAAAAAAGACAAACGTCCAGCTTTTGCTGCCACAGCAAAGGTGCCAGCGGGGAAAAGTGATGCTGGTCCTCATTGCCTCCTGGAACCTCTTCAAATGCCCCAGACAATTTGGCCCTCTCTGCTTTCCTGCGGACTCTATCCTCAAAAGCACCTTTTTTCGCTTTCGGGGGTGTTTGGAGCAAAAAAGACAAACGTCCAGCTTTTGCTGCCACAGCAAAGGTGCCAGCGGGGAAAAGTAATGCTGGTTCTCACTGCCTCCTGGAACCCTTTCAAATGCACCACACAATTTGGCCCTCTCTGCTTTCCTGCGGACTCTATCCTCAAAAGCACCTTTTTTCGCTTTCGGGGGTGTTTGGAGCAAAAAAGACAAACGTCCAGCTTTTGCTGCCACAGCAAAGGTGCCAGCAAGGAAAAGTAATGCTGGTTCTCACTGCCTCCTGGAACCCTTTCAAATGCACCACACAATTTGGCCCTCTCTGCTTTCCTGCGGACTCCATCCTCAAAAGCACCTTTTTTCGCTTTCGGGGGTGTTTGGAGCAAAAAAGACAAACGTCCAGCTTTTGCTGCCACAGCAAAGGTGCCAGCGGGGAAAAGTAATGCTGGTTCTCACTGCCTCCTGGAACCCTTTCAAATGCACCACACAATTTGGCCCTCTCTGCTTTCCTGCGGACTCTATCCTCAAAAGCACCTTTTTTCGCTTTCGGGGGTGTTTGGAGCAAAAAAGACAAACGTCCAGCTTTTGCTGCCACAGCAAAGGTGCCAGTGGGGAAAAGTAATGCTGGTTCTCACTGCCTCCTGGAACCCTTTCAAATGCACCACACAATTTGGCCCTCTCTGCTTTCTTGCGGACTCCATCCTCAAAAGCACCTTTTTTCGCTTTCGGCAGCCTCCGGAGCAAAAAAGACAAACGTCCAGCTTTTGCTGCCACAGCAAAGGTGCCAGCGGGGAAAAGTAATGCTGGTTCTCACTGCCTCCTGGAACCCTTTCAAATGCCCCAGACAATTTGGTCCTCTCTGTTTTCCTGCGGACTCTATCCTCAAAAGCACCTTTTTCGCTTTCGGCAGCCTCCGGAGCAAAAAAGACAAACGTCCAGCTTTTGCTGCCACAGCAAAGGTGCCAGCGGGGAAAAGTAATGCTGGTTCTCACTGCCTCCTGGAACCCTTTCAAATGCCCCAGACAATTTGGTCCTCTCTGTTTTCCTGCGGACTCTATCCTCAAAAGCACCTTTTCTCGCTTTCGGCGGTGTTTAGAGCAAAAAAGACAAACGTCCAGCTTTTGCTGCCACAGCAAAGGTGCCAGCGGGGAAAAGTAATGCTGGTTCTCACTGCCTCCTGGAACCCTTTCAAATGCACCACACAATTTGGCCCTCTCTGCTTTCCTGCGGACTCTATCCTCAAAAGCACCTTTTTTCGCTTTCGGGGGTGTTTGGAGCAAAAAAGACAAACGTCCAGCTTTTGCTGCCACAGCAAAGGTGCCAGCGGGGAAAAGTAATGCTGGTTCTCACTGCCTCCTGGAACCCTTTCAAATGCACCACACAATTTGGCCCTCTCTGCTTTCCTGCGGACTCCATCCTCAAAAGCACCTTTTTTCGCTTTCGGCAACCTCCGGAGCAAAAAAGACAAACGTCCAGCTTTTGCTGCCACAGCAAAGGTGTCAGCGGGGAAAAGTAATGCTGGTTCTCACTGCCTCCTGGAACCCTTTCAAATGCCACAGACAATTTGGCTCTCTCTGCTTTCCTGCGGACTCCATCCTCAAAAGCACCTTTTTTCGCTTTCGGCGGTTTTTCGAGCAAAAAAGACAAACGTCCAGGTTTTGCTGCCACAGCAAAGGTGCCAGCGGGGAAAAGTAATGCTGGTTCTCACTGCCTCCTGGAACCCTTTCAAATGCCACAGACAATTTGGCCCTCTCTGCTTTCCTGCGGACTCCATCCTCAAAAGCACCTGTTTTCGCTTTCGGCAAACTCCGGTGGTAAAAAGACAAACGTCCAGCTTTTGCTGCCACAGCAAAGGTGCCAGCGGGGAAAAGGAATGCTGGTTCTCACTGCCTCCTGGAACCCTTTCAAATGCCACAGACAATTTGGCCCTCTCGGCTTTCCTGCGGACTCTATCCTCAAAAGCGCCTTTTTTCACTTTCGGCGCCCTCCGGTGGTAAAAACACAAACGTCCAGCTTTTGCTGCCACAGCAAAGGTGCCAGCGGGGAAAAGTAATGCTGGTTCTCACTGCCTCCTGGAACCCTTTCAAATGCACCACACAATTTGGCCCTCTCTGCTTTCCTGCGGACTCTATCCTCAAAAGCACCTTTTTTCGCTTTCGGGGGTGTTTGGAGCAAAAAAGACAAACGTCCAGCTTTTGCTGCCACAGCAAAGGTGCCAGCGGGGAAAAGTAATGCTGGTTCTCACTGCCTCCTGGAACCCTTTCAAATGCACCACACAATTTGGCCCTCTCTGCTTTCCTGCGGACTCTATCCTCAAAAGCACCTTTTTTCGCTTTCGGCGGTGTTTGGAGCAAAAAAGACAAACGTCCAGCTTTTGCTGCCACAGCAAAGGTGCCAGTGGGGAAAAGTAATGCTGGTTCTCACTGCCTCCTGGAACCCTTTCAAATGCACCACACAATTTGGCCCTCTCTGCTTTCTTGCGGACTCCATCCTCAAAAGCACCTTTTTTCGCTTTCGGCAGCCTCCGGAGCAAAAAAGACAAACGTCCAGCTTTTGCTGCCACAGCAAAGGTGCCAGCGGGGAAAAGTAATGCTGGTTCTCACTGCCTCCTGGAACCCTTTCAAATGCCCGAGACAATTTGGTCCTCTCTGTTTTCCTGCGGACTCTATCCTCAAAAGCACCTTTTCTCGCTTTCGGCGGTGTTTAGAGCAAAAAAGACAAACGTCCAGCTTTTGCTGCCACAGCAAAGGTGCCAGCGGGGAAAAGTAATGCTGGTTCTCACTGCCTCCTGGAACCCTTTCAAATGCACCACACAATTTGGCCCTCTCTGCTTTCCTGCGGACTCTATCCTCAAAAGCACCTTTTTTCGCTTTCGGGGGTGTTTGGAGCAAAAAAGACAAACGTCCAGCTTTTGCTGCCACAGCAAAGGTGCCAGCGGGGAAAAGTAATGCTGGTTCTCACTGCCTCCTGGAACCCTTTCAAATGCACCACACAATTTGGCCCTCTCTGCTTTCCTGCGGACTCCATCCTCAAAAGCACCTTTTTTCGCTTTCGGCAGCCTCCGGAGCAAAAAAGACAAACGTCCAGCTTTTGCTGCCACAGCAAAGGTGCCAGCGGGGAAAAGTAATGCTGGTTCTCACTGCCTCCTGGAACCCTTTCAAATGCCACAGACAATTTGGCCCTCTCTGCTTTCTTGCGGACTCCATCCTCAAAAGCACCTTTTTTCGCTTTCGGCGGTGTTTGGAGCAAAAAAGACAAACGTCCAGGTTTTGCTGCCACAGCAAAGGTGCCAGCGGGGAAAAGTAATGCTGGTTCTCACTGCCTCCTGGAACCCTTTCAAATGCACCACACAATTTGGCCCTCTCTGCTTTCCTGCGGACTCCATCCTCAAAAGCACCTGTTTTCGCTTTCGGCAAACTCCGGTGGTAAAAAGGCAAACGTCCAGCTTTTGCTGCCACAGCAAAGGTGCCAGCGGGGAAAAGTAATGCTGGTTCTCACTGCCTCCTGGAACCCTTTCAAATGCCACAGACAATTTGGCCCTCTCGGCTTTCCTGCGGACTCTATCCTCAAAAGCGCCTTTTTTCACTTTCGGCGCCCTCCGGTGGTAAAAACACAAACGTCCAGCTTTTGCTGCCACAGCAAAGGTGCCAGCGGGGAAAAGTAATGCTGGTTCTCACTGCCTCCTGGAACCCTTTCAAATGCACCACACAATTTGGCCCTCTCTGCTTTCCTGCGGACTCTATCCTCAAAAGCACCTTTTTTCGCTTTCGGCGGTGTTTGGAGCAAAAAAGACAAACGTCCAGCTTTTGCTGCCACAGCAAAGGTGCCAGCGGGGAAAAGTGATGCTGGTCCTCATTGCCTCCTGGAACCTCTTCAAATGCCCCAGACAATTTGGCCCTCTCTGCTTTCCTGCGGACTCTATCCTCAAAAGCACCTTTTTTCGCTTTCGGGGGTGTTTGGAGCAAAAAAGACAAACGTCCAGCTTTTGCTGCCACAGCAAAGGTGCCAGCGGGGAAAAGTAATGCTGGTTCTCACTGCCTCCTGGAACCCTTTCAAATGCACCACACAATTTGGCCCTCTCTGCTTTCCTGCGGACTCTATCCTCAAAAGCACCTTTTTTCGCTTTCGGGGGTGTTTGGAGCAAAAAAGACAAACGTCCAGCTTTTGCTGCCACAGCAAAGGTGCCAGCAAGGAAAAGTAATGCTGGTTCTCACTGCCTCCTGGAACCCTTTCAAATGCACCACACAATTTGGCCCTCTCTGCTTTCCTGCGGACTCTATCCTCAAAAGCACCTTTTTTCGCTTTCGGGGGTGTTTGGAGCAAAAAAGACAAACGTCCAGCTTTTGCTGCCACAGCAAAGGTGCCAGCGGGGAAAAGTAATGCTGGTTCTCACTGCCTCCTGGAACCCTTTCAAATGCACCACACAATTTGGCCCTCTCTGCTTTCCTGCGGACTCTATCCTCAAAAGCACCTTTTTTCGCTTTCGGCGGTGTTTGGAGCAAAAAAGACAAACGTCCAGCTTTTGCTGCCACAGAAAAGGTGCCAGTGGGGAAAAGTAATGCTGGTTCTCACTGCCTCCTGGAACCCTTTCAAATGCACCACACAATTTGGCCCTCTCTGCTTTCTTGCGGACTCCATCCTCAAAAGCACCTTTTTTCGCTTTCGGCAGCCTCCGGAGCAAAAAAGACAAACGTCCAGCTTTTGCTGCCACAGCAAAGGTGCCAGCGGGGAAAAGTAATGCTGGTTCTCACTGCCTCCTGGAACCCTTTCAAATGCCCCAGACAATTTGGTCCTCTCTGTTTTCCTGCGGACTCTATCCTCAAAAGCACCTTTTCTCGCTTTCGGCGGTGTTTAGAGCAAAAAAGACAAACGTCCAGCTTTTGCTGCCACAGCAAAGGTGCCAGCGGGGAAAAGTAATGCTGGTTCTCACTGCCTCCTGGAACCCTTTCAAATGCACCACACAATTTGGCCCTCTCTGCTTTCCTGCGGACTCTATCCTCAAAAGCACCTTTTTTCGCTTTCGGCGGTGTTTGGAGCAAAAAAGACAAACGTCCAGCTTTTGCTGCCACAGCAAAGGTGCCAGCGGGGAAAAGTAATGCTGGTTCTCACTGCCTCCTGGAACCCTTTCAAATGCACCACACAATTTGGCCCTCTCTGCTTTCCTGCGGACTCTATCCTCAAAAGCACCTTTTTTCGCTTTCGGGGGTGTTTGGAGCAAAAAAGACAAACGTCCAGCTTTTGCTGCCACAGCAAAGGTGCCAGCGGGGAAAAGTAATGCTGGTTCTCACTGCCTCCTGGAACCCTTTCAAATGCACCACACAATTTGGCCCTCTCTGCTTTCCTGCGGACTCTATCCTCAAAAGCACCTTTTTTCGCTTTCAGCGGTGTTTGGAGCAAAAAGACAAACGTCCAGCTTTTGCTGCCACAGCAAAGGTGCCAGTGGGGAAAAGTAATGCTGGTTCTCACTGCCTCCTGGAACCCTTTCAAATGCACCACACAATTTGGCCCTCTCTGCTTTCTTGCGGACTCTATCCTCAAAAGCACCTTTTTTCGCTTTCGGCAGCCTCCGGAGCAAAAAAGACAAACGTCCAGGTTTTGCTGCCACAGCAAAGGTGCCAGCGGGGAAAAGTAATGCTGGTTCTCACTGCCTCC
This sequence comes from Vanellus vanellus, assembly GCF_965231255.1. Classification (NCBI taxonomy): domain Eukaryota; kingdom Metazoa; phylum Chordata; class Aves; order Charadriiformes; family Charadriidae; genus Vanellus; species Vanellus vanellus. The sequence continues at coordinate 67,820 of NW_028127858.1, forward strand.
TGGAACCCTTTCAAATGCCCCAGACAATTTGGTCCTCTCTGTTTTCCTGCGGACTCTATCCTCAAAAGCACCTTTTCTCGCTTTCGGCGGTGTTTAGAGCAAAAAAGACAAACGTCCAGCTTTTGCTGCCACAGCAAAGGTGCCAGCGGGGAAAAGTAATGCTGGTTCTCACTGCCTCCTGGAACCCTTTCAAATGCACCACACAATTTGGCCCTCTCTGCTTTCCTGCGGACTCTATCCTCAAAAGCACCTTTTTTCGCTTTCGGGGTGTTTGGAGCAAAAAAGACAAACGTCCAGCTTTGCTGCCACAGCAAAGGTGCCAGCGGGGAAAAGTAATGCTGGTTCTCACTGCCTCCTGGAACCCTTTCAAATGCACCACACAATTTGGCCCTCTCTGCTTTCCTGCGGACTCCATCCTCAAAAGCACCTTTTTTCGCTTTCGGCAGCCTCCGGAGCAAAAAAGACAAACGTCCAGCTTTTGCTGCCACAGCAAAGGTGCCAGCGGGGAAAGTAATGCTGGTTCTCACTGCCTCCTGGAACCCTTTCAAATGCACCACACAATTTGGCCCTCTCTGCTTTCCTGCGGACTCTATCCTCAAAAGCACCTTTTTTCGCTTTCGGCGGTGTTTGGAGCAAAAAAGACAAACGTCCAGCTTTTGCTGCCACAGCAAAGGTGCCAGCGGGGAAAAGGAATGCTGGTTCTCACTGCCTCCTGGAACCCTTTCAAATGCACCACACAATTTGGCCCTCTCTGCTTTCCTGCGGACTCTATCCTCAAAAGCACCTTTTTTCGCTTTCGGCAGCCTCCGGAGCAAAAAAGACAAACGTCCAGCTTTTGCTGCCACAGCAAAGGTGCCAGCGGGGAAAAGTAATGCTGGTTCTCACTGCCTCCTGGAACCCTTTCAAATGCACCACACAATTTGGCCCTCTCTGCTTTCCTGCGGACTCTATCCTCAAAAGCACCTTTTTTCGCTTTCGGCGCGGTGTTTGGAGCAAAAAGACAAACGTCCAGCTTTTGCTGCCACAGCAAAGGTGCCAGCGGGGAAAAGTAATGCTGGTTCTCACTGCCTCCTGGAACCCTTTCAAATGCACCACACAATTTGGCCCTCTCTGCTTTCCTGCGGACTCTATCCTCAAAAGCACCTTTTTTCGCTTTCGGGGGTGTTTGGAGCAAAAAAGACAAACGTCCAGCTTTTGCTGCCACAGCAAAGGTGCCAGCGGGGAAAAGTAATGCTGGTTCTCACTGCCTCCTGGAACCCTTTCAAATGCACCACACAATTTGGCCCTCTCTGCTTTCCTGCGGACTCTATCCTCAAAAGCACCTTTTTTCGCTTTCGGCGGTGTTTGGAGCAAAAAAGACAAACGTCCAGCTTTTGCTGCCACAGCAAAGGTGCCAGTGGGGAAAAGTAATGCTGGTTCTCACTGCCTCCTGGAACCCTTTCAAATGCACCACACAATTTGGCCCTCTCTGCTTTCCTGCGGACTCCATCCTCAAAAGCACCTTTTTTCGCTTTCGGCAGCCTCCGGAGCAAAAAAGACAAACGTCCAGCTTTTGCTGCCACAGCAAAGGTGCCAGCGGGGAAAAGTAATGCTGGTTCTCACTGCCTCCTGGAACCCTTTCAAATGCACCACACAATTTGGCCCTCTCTGCTTTCCTGCGGACTCTATCCTCAAAAGCACCTTTTTTCGCTTTCGGCGGTGTTTGGAGCAAAAAAGACAAACGTCCAGCTTTTGCTGCCACAGCAAAGGTGCCAGCGGGGAAAAGGAATGCTGGTTCTCACTGCCTCCTGGAACCCTTTCAAATGCACCACACAATTTGGCCCTCTCTGCTTTCCTGCGGACTCTATCCTCAAAAGCACCTTTTTTCGCTTTCGGGGGTGTTTGGAGCAAAAAAGACAAACGTCCAGCTTTTGCTGCCACAGCAAAGGTGCCAGCGGGGAAAAGTAATGCTGGTTCTCACTGCCTCCTGGAACCCTTTCAAATGCACCACACAATTTGGCCCTCTCTGCTTTCCTGCGGACTCTATCCTCAAAAGCACCTTTTTTCGCTTTCGGCGGTGTTTGGAGCAAAAAAGACAAACGTCCAGCTTTTGCTGCCACAGCAAAGGTGCCAGTGGGGAAAAGTAATGCTGGTTCTCACTGCCTCCTGGAACCCTTTCAAATGCACCACACAATTTGGCCCTCTCTGCTTTCTTGCGGACTCCATCCTCAAAAGCACCTTTTTTCGCTTTCGGCAGCCTCCGGAGCAAAAAAGACAAACGTCCAGCTTTTGCTGCCACAGCAAAGGTGCCAGCGGGGAAAAGTAATGCTGGTTCTCACTGCCTCCTGGAACCCTTTCAAATGCCCCAGACAATTTGGTCCTCTCTGTTTTCCTGCGGACTCTATCCTCAAAAGCACCTTTTCTCGCTTTCGGCGGTGTTTAGAGCAAAAAAGACAAACGTCCAGCTTTTGCTGCCACAGCAAAGGTGCCAGCGGGGAAAAGTAATGCTGGTTCTCACTGCCTCCTGGAACCCTTTCAAATGCACCACACAATTTGGCCCTCTCTGCTTTCCTGCGGACTCTATCCTCAAAAGCACCTTTTTTCGCTTTCGGGGGTGTTTGGAGCAAAAAAGACAAACGTCCAGCTTTTGCTGCCACAGCAAAGGTGCCAGCGGGGAAAAGTAATGCTGGTTCTCACTGCCTCCTGGAACCCTTTCAAATGCACCACACAATTTGGCCCTCTCTGCTTTCCTGCGGACTCCATCCTCAAAAGCACCTTTTTTCGCTTTCGGCAGCCTCCGGAGCAAAAAAGACAAACGTCCAGCTTTTGCTGCCACAGCAAAGGTGCCAGCGGGGAAAAGTAATGCTGGTTCTCACTGCCTCCTGGAACCCTTTCAAATGCACCACACAATTTGGCCCTCTCTGCTTTCCTGCGGACTCTATCCTCAAAAGCACCTTTTTTCGCTTTCGGCGGTGTTTGGAGCAAAAAAGACAAACGTCCAGCTTTTGCTGCCACAGCAAAGGTGCCAGCGGGGAAAAGTAATGCTGGTTCTCACTGCCTCCTGGAACCCTTTCAAATGCACCACACAATTTGGCCCTCTCTGCTTTCCTGCGGACTCTATCCTCAAAAGCACCTTTTTTCGCTTTCGGGGGTGTTTGGAGCAAAAAAGACAAACGTCCAGCTTTTGCTGCCACAGCAAAGGTGCCAGCGGGGAAAAGTAATGCTGGTTCTCACTGCCTCCTGGAACCCTTTCAAATGCACCACACAATTTGGCCCTCTCTGCTTTCCTGCGGACTCTATCCTCAAAAGCACCTTTTTTCGCTTTCGGCGGTGTTTGGAGCAAAAAAGACAAACGTCCAGCTTTTGCTGCCACAGCAAAGGTGCCAGTGGGGAAAAGTAATGCTGGTTCTCACTGCCTCCTGGAACCCTTTCAAATGCACCACACAATTTGGCCCTCTCTGCTTTCTTGCGGACTCCATCCTCAAAAGCACCTTTTTTCGCTTTCGGCAGCCTCCGGAGCAAAAAAGACAAACGTCCAGCTTTTGCTGCCACAGCAAAGGTGCCAGCGGGGAAAAGTAATGCTGGTTCTCACTGCCTCCTGGAACCCTTTCAAATGCCCCAGACAATTTGGTCCTCTCTGTTTTCCTGCGGACTCTATCCTCAAAAGCACCTTTTCTCGCTTTCGGCGGTGTTTAGAGCAAAAAAGACAAACGTCCAGCTTTTGCTGCCACAGCAAAGGTGCCAGCGGGGAAAAGTAATGCTGGTTCTCACTGCCTCCTGGAACCCTTTCAAATGCACCACACAATTTGGCCCTCTCTGCTTTCCTGCGGACTCCATCCTCAAAAGCACCTTTTTTCGCTTTCGGCAGCCTCCGGAGCAAAAAAGACAAACGTCCAGGTTTTGCTGCCACAGCAAAGGTGCCAGCGGGGAAAAGTAATGCTGGTTCTCACTGCCTCCTGGAACCCTTTCAAATGCACCACACAATTTGGCCCTCTCTGCTTTCCTGCGGACTCTATCCTCAAAAGCACCTTTTTTCGCTTTCGGCGGTGTTTGGAGCAAAAAAGACAAACGTCCAGCTTTTGCTGCCACAGCAAAGGTGCCAGCGGGGAAAAGGAATGCTGGTTCTCACTGCCTCCTGGAACCCTTTCAAATGCACCACACAATTTGGCCCTCTCCGCTTTCTTGCGGACTCCATCCTCAAAAGCACCTGTTTTCGCTTTCGGCATCCTCCGGAGCAAAAAAGACAAACGTCCAGCTTTTGCTGCCACAGCAAAGGTGCCAGCGGGGAAAAGTAATGCTGGTTCTCACTGCCTCCTGGAACCCTTTCAAATGCACCACACAATTTGGCCCTCTCCGCTTTCTTGCGGACTCCATCCTCAAAAGCACCTGTTTTCGCTTTCGGCATCCTCCGGAGCAAAAAAGACAAACGTCCAGCTTTTGCTGCCACAGCAAAGGTGCCAGCGGGGAAAAGTAATGCTGGTTCTCACTGCCTCCTGGAACCCTTTCAAATGCACCACACAATTTGGCCCTCTCTGCTTTCCTGCGGACTCTATCCTCAAAAGCACCTTTTTTCGCTTTCGGGGGTGTTTGGAGCAAAAAAGACAAACGTCCAGCTTTTGCTGCCACAGCAAAGGTGCCAGCGGGGAAAAGTAATGCTGCTTCTCACTGCCTCCTGGAACCCTTACAAATGCACCACACAATTTGGCCCTCTCTGCTTTCCTGCGGACTCTATCCTCAAAAGCACCTTTTTTCGCTTTCGGCGGTGTTTGGAGCAAAAAAGACAAACGTCCAGCTTTTGCTGCCACAGCAAAGGTGCCAGTGGGGAAAAGTAATGCTGGTTCTCACTGCCTCCTGGAACCCTTTCAAATGCACCACACAATTTGGCCCTCTCTGCTTTCTTGCGGACTCCATCCTCAAAAGCACCTTTTTTCGCTTTCGGCAGCCTCCGGAGCAAAAAAGACAAACGTCCAGCTTTTGCTGCCACAGCAAAGGTGCCAGCGGGGAAAAGTAATGCTGGTTCTCACTGCCTCCTGGAACCCTTTCAAATGCCCCAGACAATTTGGTCCTCTCTGTTTTCCTGCGGACTCTATCCTCAAAAGCACCTTTTCTCGCTTTCGGCGGTGTTTAGAGCAAAAAAGACAAACGTCCAGCTTTTGCTGCCACAGCAAAGGTGCCAGCGGGGAAAAGTAATGCTGGTTCTCACTGCCTCCTGGAACCCTTTCAAATGCACCACACAATTTGGCCCTCTCTGCTTTCCTGCGGACTCTATCCTCAAAAGCACCTTTTTTCGCTTTCGGGGGTGTTTGGAGCAAAAAAGACAAACGTCCAGCTTTTGCTGCCACAGCAAAGGTGCCAGCGGGGAAAAGTAATGCTGGTTCTCACTGCCTCCTGGAACCCTTTCAAATGCACCACACAATTTGGCCCTCTCTGCTTTCCTGCGGACTCCATCCTCAAAAGCACCTTTTTTCGCTTTCGGCAGCCTCCGGAGCAAAAAAGACAAACGTCCAGCTTTTGCTGCCACAGCAAAGGTGCCAGCGGGGAAAAGTAATGCTGGTTCTCACTGCCTCCTGGAACCCTTTCAAATGCACCACACAATTTGGCCCTCTCTGCTTTCCTGCGGACTCTATCCTCAAAAGCACCTTTTTTCGCTTTCGGCGGTGTTTGGAGCAAAAAAGACAAACGTCCAGCTTTTGCTGCCACAGCAAAGGTGCCAGCGGGGAAAAGGAATGCTGGTTCTCACTGCCTCCTGGAACCCTTTCAAATGCACCACACAATTTGGCCCTCTCCGCTTTCTTGCGGACTCCATCCTCAAAAGCACCTGTTTTCGCTTTCGGCATCCTCCGGAGCAAAAAAGACAAACGTCCAGCTTTTGCTGCCACAGCAAAGGTGCCAGCGGGGAAAAGTAATGCTGGTTCTCACTGCCTCCTGGAACCTCTTCAAATGCCCCAGACAATTTGGCCCTCTCTGCTTTCCTGCGGACTCCATCCTCGAAAGCACCTTTTTTCGCTTTCGGCAACCTCCGGAGCAAAAAAGACAAACGTCCAGCTTTTGCTGCCACAGCAAAGGTGCCAGCGGGGAAAAGTAATGCTGGTTCTCACTGCCTCCTGGAACCCTTTCAAATGCCACAGACAATTTGGCCCTCTCTGCTTTCCTGCGGACTCCATCCTCAAAAGCACCTTTTTTCGCTTTCGGCGGTGTTTGGAGCAAAAAAGACAAACGTCCAGCTTTTGCTGCTACAGCAAAGGTGCCAGCGGGGAAAAGTAATGCTGGTTCTCACTGCCTCCTGGAACCCTTTCAAATGCACCACACAATTTGGCCCTCTCTGCTTTCCTGCGGACTCCATCCTCAAAAGCACCTGTTTTCGCTTTCGGCAGCCTCCGGTGGTAAAAAGACAAACGTCCAGCTTTTGCTGCCACAGCAAAGGTGCCAGCGGGGAAAAGTAATGCTGGTTCTCACTGCCTCCTGGAACCCTTTCAAATGCCACAGACAATTTGGCCCTCTCTGCTTTCCTGCGGACTCTATCCTCAAAAGCGCCTTTTTTCATTTTCGGCGCCCTCCGGTGGTAAAAACACAAACGTCCAGCTTTTGCTGCCACAGCAAAGGTGCCAGCGGGGAAAAGTAATGCTGGTTCTCACTGCCTCCTGGAACCCTTTCAAATGCACCACACAATTTGGCCCTCTCTGTTTTCCTGCGGACTCTATCCTCAAAAGCACCTTTTCTCGCTTTCGGCGGTGTTTGGAGCAAAAATCACAAACGTCCAGGTTTTGCTGCCACAGCAAAGGTGCCAGCGGGGAAAAGTGATGCTGGTCCTCATTGCCTCCTGGAACCCTTTCAAATGCACCACACAATTTGGCCCTCTCTGCTTTCCTGCGGACTCTATCCTCAAAAGCACCTTTTTTCGCTTTCGGCGGTGTTTGGAGCAAAAAAGACAAACGTCCAGCTTTTGCTGCCACAGCAAAGGTGCCAGTGGGGAAAAGTAATGCTGGTTCTCACTGCCTCCTGGAACCCTTTCAAATGCACCACACAATTTGGCCCTCTCTGCTTTCTTGCGGACTCCATCCTCAAAAGCACCTTTTTTCGCTTTCGGCAGCCTCCGGAGCAAAAAAGACAAACGTCCAGGTTTTGCTGCCACAGCAAAGGTGCCAGCGGGGAAAAGTAATGCTGGTTCTCACTGCCTCCTGGAACCCTTTCAAATGCACCACACAATTTGGCCCTCTCTGTTTTCCTGCGGACTCTATCCTCAAAAGCACCTTTTCTCGCTTTCGGCGGTGTTTGGAGCAAAAATCACAAACGTCCAGCTTTTGCTGCCACAGCAAAGGTGCCAGCGGGGAAAAGTGATGCTGGTCCTCATTGCCTCCTGGAACCCTTTAAAATGCACCACACAATTTGGCCCTCTCTGCTTTCCTGCGGACTCTATCCTCAAAAGCACCTTTTTTCGCTTTCGGCGGTGTTTGGAGCAAAAAAGACAAACGTCCAGCTTTTGCTGCCACAGCAAAGGTGCCAGTGGGGAAAAGTAATGCTGGTTCTCACTGCCTCCTGGAACCCTTTCAAATGCACCACACAATTTGGCCCTCTCTGCTTTCTTGCGGACTCCATCCTCAAAAGCACCTTTTTTCGCTTTCGGCAGCCTCCGGAGCAAAAAAGACAAACGTCCAGGTTTTGCTGCCACAGCAAAGGTGCCAGCGGGGAAAAGTAATGCTGGTTCTCACTGCCTCCTGGAACCCTTTCAAATGCCCCAGACAATTTGGTCCTCTCTGTTTTCCTGCGGACTCTATCCTCAAAAGCACCTTTTCTCGCTTTCGGCGGTGTTTAGAGCAAAAAAGACAAACGTCCAGCTTTTGCTGCCACAGCAAAGGTGCCAGCGGGGAAAAGTAATGCTGGTTCTCACTGCCTCCTGGAACCCTTTCAAATGCACCACACAATTTGGCCCTCTCTGCTTTCCTGCGGACTCTATCCTCAAAAGCACCTTTTTTCGCTTTCGGGGGTGTTTGGAGCAAAAAAGACAAACGTCCAGCTTTTGCTGCCACAGCAAAGGTGCCAGCGGGGAAAAGTAATGCTGGTTCTCACTGCCTCCTGGAACCCTTTCAAATGCACCACACAATTTGGCCCTCTCTGCTTTCCTGCGGACTCCATCCTCAAAAGCACCTTTTTTCGCTTTCGGCAGCCTCCGGAGCAAAAAAGACAAACGTCCAGCTTTTGCTGCCACAGCAAAGGTGCCAGCGGGGAAAAGTAATGCTGGTTCTCACTGCCTCCTGGAACCCTTTCAAATGCACCACACAATTTGGCCCTCTCTGCTTTCCTGCGGACTCTATCCTCAAAAGCACCTTTTTTCGCTTTCGGCGGTGTTTGGAGCAAAAAAGACAAACGTCCAGCTTTTGCTGCCACAGCAAAGGTGCCAGCGGGGAAAAGGAATGCTGGTTCTCACTGCCTCCTGGAACCCTTTCAAATGCACCACACAATTTGGCCCTCTCCGCTTTCTTGCGGACTCCATCCTCAAAAGCACCTGTTTTCGCTTTCGGCATCCTCCGGAGCAAAAAAGACAAACGTCCAGCTTTTGCTGCCACAGCAAAGGTGCCAGCGGGGAAAAGTAATGCTGGTTCTCACTGCCTCCTGGAACCCTTTCAAATGCCACAGACAATTTGGCCCTCTCTGCTTTCTTGCGGACTCTATCCTCAAAAGCACCTTTTTTCGCTTTCGGCAGCCTCCGGAGCAAAAAAGACAAACGTCCAGCTTTTGCTGCCACAGCAAAGGTGCCAGCGGGGAAAAGTAATGCTGGTTCTCACTGCCTCCTGGAACCTCTTCAAATGCCCCAGACAATTTGGCCCTCTCTGCTTTCCTGCGGACTCCATCCTCGAAAGCACCTTTTTTCGCTTTCGGCAACCTCCGGAGCAAAAAAGACAAACGTCCAGCTTTTGCTGCCACAGCAAAGGTGCCAGCGGGGAAAAGTAATGCTGGTTCTCACTGCCTCCTGGAACCCTTTCAAATGCCACAGACAATTTGGCCCTCTCTGCTTTCCTGCGGACTCCATCCTCAAAAGCACCTTTTTTCGCTTTCGGCGGTGTTTGGAGCAAAAAAGACAAACGTCCAGCTTTTGCTGCTACAGCAAAGGTGCCAGCGGGGAAAAGTAATGCTGGTTCTCACTGCCTCCTGGAACCCTTTCAAATGCACCACACAATTTGGCCCTCTCTGCTTTCCTGCGGACTCCATCCTCAAAAGCACCTGTTTTCGCTTTCGGCAGCCTCCGGTGGTAAAAAGACAAACGTCCAGCTTTTGCTGCCACAGCAAAGGTGCCAGCGGGGAAAAGTAATGCTGGTTCTCACTGCCTCCTGGAACCCTTTCAAATGCCACAGACAATTTGGCCCTCTCTGCTTTCCTGCGGACTCTATCCTCAAAAGCGCCTTTTTTCATTTTCGGCGCCCTCCGGTGGTAAAAACACAAACGTCCAGCTTTTGCTGCCACAGCAAAGGTGCCAGCGGGGAAAAGTAATGCTGGTTCTCACTGCCTCCTGGAACCCTTTCAAATGCACCACACAATTTGGCCCTCTCTGTTTTCCTGCGGACTCTATCCTCAAAAGCACCTTTTCTCGCTTTCGGCGGTGTTTGGAGCAAAAATCACAAACGTCCAGCTTTTGCTGCCACAGCAAAGGTGCCAGCGGGGAAAAGTGATGCTGGTCCTCATTGCCTCCTGGAACCCTTTCAAATGCACCACACAATTTGGCCCTCTCTGCTTTCCTGCGGACTCTATCCTCAAAAGCACCTTTTTTCGCTTTCGGCGGTGTTTGGAGCAAAAAAGACAAACGTCCAGCTTTTGCTGCCACAGCAAAGGTGCCAGCGGGGAAAAGTAATGCTGGTTCTCACTGCCTCCTGGAACCCTTTCAAATGCACCACACAATTTGGCCCTCTCTGCTTTCCTGCGGACTCTATCCTCAAAAGCACCTTTTTTCGCTTTCGGGGGTGTTTGGAGCAAAAAAGACAAACGTCCAGCTTTTGCTGCCACAGCAAAGGTGCCAGCGGGGAAAAGTAATGCTGGTTCTCACTGCCTCCTGGAACCCTTACAAATGCACCACACAATTTGGCCCTCTCTGCTTTCCTGCGGACTCTATCCTCAAAAGCACCTTTTTTCGCTTTCGGCGGTGTTTGGAGCAAAAAAGACAAACGTCCAGCTTTTGCTGCCACAGCAAAGGTGCCAGTGGGGAAAAGTAATGCTGGTTCTCACTGCCTCCTGGAACCCTTTCAAATGCACCACACAATTTGGCCCTCTCTGCTTTCCTGCGGACTCTATCCTCAAAAGCACCTTTTTTCGCTTTCGGGGGTGTTTGGAGCAAAAAAGACAAACGTCCAGCTTTTGCTGCCACAGCAAAGGTGCCAGCGGGGAAAAGTAATGCTGGTTCTCACTGCCTCCTGGAACCCTTACAAATGCACCACACAATTTGGCCCTCTCTGCTTTCCTGCGGACTCTATCCTCAAAAGCACCTTTTTTCGCTTTCGGCGGTGTTTGGAGCAAAAAAGACAAACGTCCAGCTTTTGCTGCCACAGCAAAGGTGCCAGTGGGGAAAAGTAATGCTGGTTCTCACTGCCTCCTGGAACCCTTTCAAATGCACCACACAATTTGGCCCTCTCTGCTTTCTTGCGGACTCCATCCTCAAAAGCACCTTTTTTCGCTTTCGGCAGCCTCCGGAGCAAAAAAGACAAACGTCCAGGTTTTGCTGCCACAGCAAAGGTGCCAGCGGGGAAAAGTAATGCTGGTTCTCACTGCCTCCTGGAACCCTTTCAAATGCCCCAGACAATTTGGTCCTCTCTGTTTTCCTGCGGACTCTATCCTCAAAAGCACCTTTTCTCGCTTTCGGCGGTGTTTAGAGCAAAAAAGACAAACGTCCAGCTTTTGCTGCCACAGCAAAGGTGCCAGCGGGGAAAAGTAATGCTGGTTCTCACTGCCTCCTGGAACCCTTTCAAATGCACCACACAATTTGGCCCTCTCTGCTTTCCTGCGGACTCTATCCTCAAAAGCACCTTTTTTCGCTTTCGGGGGTGTTTGGAGCAAAAAAGACAAACGTCCAGCTTTTGCTGCCACAGCAAAGGTGCCAGCGGGGAAAAGTAATGCTGGTTCTCACTGCCTCCTGGAACCCTTTCAAATGCACCACACAATTTGGCCCTCTCTGCTTTCCTGCGGACTCCATCCTCAAAAGCACCTTTTTTCGCTTTCGGCAGCCTCCGGAGCAAAAAAGACAAACGTCCAGCTTTTGCTGCCACAGCAAAGGTGCCAGCGGGGAAAAGTAATGCTGGTTCTCACTGCCTCCTGGAACCCTTTCAAATGCACCACACAATTTGGCCCTCTCTGCTTTCCTGCGGACTCTATCCTCAAAAGCACCTTTTTTCGCTTTCGGCGGTGTTTGGAGCAAAAAAGACAAACGTCCAGCTTTTGCTGCCACAGCAAAGGTGCCAGCGGGGAAAAGTAATGCTGGTTCTCACTGCCTCCTGGAACCCTTTCAAATGCCACAGACAATTTGGCCCTCTCTGCTTTCTTGCGGACTCTATCCTCAAAAGCACCTTTTTTCGCTTTCGGCAGCCTCCGGAGCAAAAAAGACAAACGTCCAGCTTTTGCTGCCACAGCAAAGGTGCCAGCGGGGAAAAGTAATGCTGGTTCTCACTGCCTCCTGGAACCTCTTCAAATGCCCCAGACAATTTGGCCCTCTCTGCTTTCCTGCGGACTCCATCCTCGAAAGCACCTTTTTTCGCTTTCGGCAACCTCCGGAGCAAAAAAGACAAACGTCCAGCTTTTGCTGCCACAGCAAAGGTGCCAGCGGGGAAAAGTAATGCTGGTTCTCACTGCCTCCTGGAACCCTTTCAAATGCCACAGACAATTTGGCCCTCTCTGCTTTCCTGCGGACTCCATCCTCAAAAGCACCTTTTTTCGCTTTCGGCGGTGTTTGGAGCAAAAAAGACAAACGTCCAGCTTTTGCTGCTACAGCAAAGGTGCCAGCGGGGAAAAGTAATGCTGGTTCTCACTGCCTCCTGGAACCCTTTCAAATGCACCACACAATTTGGCCCTCTCTGCTTTCCTGCGGACTCCATCCTCAAAAGCACCTGTTTTCGCTTTCGGCAGCCTCCGGTGGTAAAAAGACAAACGTCCAGCTTTTGCTGCCACAGCAAAGGTGCCAGCGGGGAAAAGTAATGCTGGTTCTCACTGCCTCCTGGAACCCTTTCAAATGCCACAGACAATTTGGCCCTCTCTGCTTTCCTGCGGACTCTATCCTCAAAAGCACCTTTTTTCGCTTTCGGGGGTGTTTGGAGCAAAAAAGACAAACGTCCAGCTTTTGCTGCCACAGCAAAGGTGCCAGCGGGGAAAAGTAATGCTGGTTCTCACTGCCTCCTGGAACCCTTTCAAATACACCACACAATTTGGCCCTCTCTGCTTTCCTGCGGACTCCATCCTCAAAAGCACCTTTTTTCGCTTTCGGCATCCTCCGGAGCAAAAAAGACAAACGTCCAGCTTTTGCTGCCACAGCAAAGGTGCCAGCGGGGAAAAGTAATGCTGGTTCTCACTGCCTCCTGGAACCCTTTCAAATGCACCACACAATTTGGCCCTCTCTGCTTTCCTGCGGACTCTATCCTCAAAAGCACCTTTTTTCGCTTTCGGGGGTGTTTGGAGCAAAAAAGACAAACGTCCAGCTTTTGCTGCCACAGCAAAGGTGCCAGCGGGGAAAAGTAATGCTGGTTCTCACTGCCTCCTGGAACCCTTTCAAATGCACCACACAATTTGGCCCTCTCTGCTTTCCTGCGGACTCCATCCTCAAAAGCACCTTTTTTCGCTTTCGGCAGCCTCCGCAGCAAAAAAGACAAACGTCCAGCTTTTGCTGCCACAGCAAAGGTGCCAGCGGGGAAAAGTAATGCTGGTTCTCACTGCCTCCTGGAACCCTTTCAAATGCACCACACAATTTGGCCCTCTCTGCTTTCCTGCGGACTCTATCCTCAAAAGCACCTTTTTTCGCTTTCGGCGGTGTTTGGAGCAAAAAAGACAAACGTCCAGCTTTTGCTGCCACAGCAAAGGTGCCAGCGGGGAAAAGGAATGCTGGTTCTCACTGCCTCCTGGAACCCTTTCAAATGCCCCAGACAATTTGGCCCTCTCCGCTTTCTTGCGGACTCCATCCTCAAATGCACCTGTTTCGCTTTCGGCATCCTCCGGAGCAAAAAAGACAAACGTCCAGCTTTTGCTGCCACAGCAAAGGTGCCAGCGGGGAAAAGTAATGCTGGTTCTCACTGCCTCCTGGAACCCTTTCAAATGCCACAGACAATTTGGCCCTCTCTGCTTTCTTGCGGACTCTATCCTCAAAAGCACCTTTTTTCGCTTTCGGCAGCCTCCGGAGCAAAAAAGACAAACGTCCAGGTTTTGCTGCCACAGCAAAGGTGCCAGCGGGGAAAAGTAATGCTGGTTCTCACTGCCTCCTGGAACCTCTTCAAATGCCCCAGACAATTTGGCCCTCTCTGCTTTCCTGCGGACTCCATCCTCAAAAGCACCTTTTTTCGCTTTCGGCAACCTCCGGAGCAAAAAAGACAAACGTCCAGCTTTTGCTGCCACAGCAAAGGTGCCAGCGGGGAAAAGTAATGCTGGTTCTCACTGCCTCCTGGAACCCTTTCAAATGCCACAGACAATTTGGCCCTCTCTGCTTTCCTGCGGACTCCATCCTCAAAAGCACCTTTTTAGCTTTCGGCGGTGTTTGGAGCAAAAAAGACAAACGTCCAGGTTTTGCTGCTACAGCAAAGGTGCCAGCGGGGAAAAGTAATGCTGGTTCTCACTGCCTCCTGGAACCCTTTCAAATGCACCACACAATTTGGCCCTCTCTGCTTTCCTGCGGACTCCATCCTCAGAAACACCTTTTTTCGCTTTTGGCAGCCTCCGGAGCAAAAAAGACAAACGTCCAGCTTTTGCTGCCACAGCAAAGGTGCCAGCGGGGAAAAGTATGCTGGTTCTCACTGCCTCCTGGAACCCTTTCAAATGCACCACACAATTTGGCCCTCTCTGCTTTCCTGCGGACTCTATCCTCAAAAGCACCTTTTTTCGCTTTCGGGGGTGTTTGGAGCAAAAAGACAAACGTCCAGCTTTTGCTGCCACAGCAAAGGTGCCAGCGGGAAAAGGAATGCTGGTTCTCACTGCCTCCTGGAACCCTTTCAAATGCCGCAGACAATTTGGCCCTCTCTGCTTTCCTGCGGACTCCATCCTCAAAAGCACCTTTTTTTCGCTTTCGGCAGCCTCCGGAGCAAAAAAGACAAACGTCCAGCTTTTGCTGCCACAGCAAAGGTGCCAGCGGGGAAAAGTAATGCTGGTTCTCACTGCCTCCTGGAACCCTTTCAAATGCACACACAATTTGGCCCTCTCTGCTTTCTTGCGGACTCCATCCTCAAAAGCACCTTTTTCGCTTTCGGGGGTGTTTGGAGCAAAAAAGACAAACGTCCAGCTTTTGCTGCCACAGCAAAGGTGCCAGCGGGGAAAAGTAATGCTGGTTCTCACTGCCTCCTGGAACCCTTTCAAATGCACCACACAATTTGGCCCTCTCTGCTTTCCTGCGGACTCCATCCTCAAAAGCACCTTTTTTCGCTTTCGGCAGCCTCCGGAGCAAAAAAAGACAAACGTCCAGCTTTTGCTGCCACAGCAAAGGTGCCAGCGGGGAAAAGTAATGCTGGTTCTCACTGCCTCCTGGAACCCTTTCAAATGCACCACACAATTTGGCCCTCTCTGCTTTCCTGCGGACTCTATCCTCAAAAGCACCTTTTTTCGCTTTCGGGGGTGTTTGGAGCAAAAAGACAAACGTCCAGCTTTTGCTGCCACAGCAAAGGTGCCAGCGGGGAAAAGTAATGCTGGTTCTCACTGCCTCCTGGAACCCTTTCAAATGCACCACACAATTTGGCCCTCTCTGCTTTCCTGCGGACTCTATCCTCAAAAGCACCTTTTTTCGCTTTCGGCGGTGTTTGGAGCAAAAAAGACAAACGTCCAGCTTTTGCTGCCACAGCAAAGGTGCCAGCGGGGAAAAGTAATGCTGGTTCTCACTGCCTCCTGGAACCCTTTCAAATGCCACAGACTATTTGGCCCTCTCTGCTTTCTTGCGGACTCCATCCTCAAAAGCACCTTTTTTCGCTTTCGGCATCCTCCGGAGCAAAAAAGACAAACGTCCAGCTTTTGCTGCCACAGCAAAGGTGCCAGTGGGGAAAAGTAATGCTGGTTCTCACTGCCTCCTGGAACCCTTTCAAATGCCCCAGACAATTTGGCCCTCTCTGTTTTCCTGCGGACTCTATCCTCAAAAGCACCTTTTCTCGCTTTCGGCGGTGTTTAGAGCAAAAAAGACAAACGTCCAGCTTTTGCTGCCACAGCAAAGGTGCCAGCGGGGAAAAGTAATGCTGGTTCTCACTGCCTCCTGGAACCCTTTCAAATGCACCACACAATTTGGCCCTCTCTGCTTTCCTGCGGACTCTATCCTCAAAAGCACCTTTTTTCGCTTTCGGGGGTGTTTGGAGCAAAAAAGACAAACGTCCAGCTTTTGCTGCCACAGCAAAGGTGCCAGCGGGGAAAAGTAATGCTGGTTCTCACTGCCTCCTGGAACCCTTTCAAATGCACCACACAATTTGGCCCTCTCTGCTTTCCTGCGGACTCTATCCTCAAAAGCACCTTTTTTCGCTTTCGGGGGTGTTTGGAGCAAAAAAGACAAACGTCCAGCTTTTGCTGCCACAGCAAAGGTGCCAGCGGGGAAAAGTAATGCTGGTTCTCACTGCCTCCTGGAACCCTTTCAAATGCACCACACAATTTGGCCCTCTCTGCTTTCCTGCGGACTCCATCCTCAAAAGCACCTTTTTTCGCTTTCGGCGGTGTTTGGAGCAAAAAAGACAAACGTCCAGCTTTTGCTGCCACAGCAAAGGTGCCAGCAGGGAAAAGTAATGCTGGTTCTCACTGCCTCCTGGAACCCTTTCAAATGCCACAGACAATTTGGCCCTCTCTGTTTTCCTGCGGACTCTATCCTCAAAACCACCTTTTCTCGCTTTCGGCGGTGTTTGGAGCAAAAAAGACAAACGTCCAGCTTTTGCTGCCACAGCAAAGGTGCCAGCGGGGAAAAGTAATGCTGGTTCTCACTGCCTCCTGGAACCCTTTCAAATGCACCACACAATTTGGCCCTCTCTGCTTTCCTGCGGAATCTATCCTCAAAAGCACCTTTTTTTGCTTTCGGGGGTGTTTGGAGCAAAAAAGACAAACGTCCAGCTTTTGCTGCCACAGCAAAGGTGCCAGCGGGGAAAAGTAATGCTGGTTCTCACTGCCTCCTGGAACCCTTTCAAATGCACCACACAATTTGGCCCTCTCTGCTTTCCTGCGGACTCTATCCTCAAAAGCACCTTTTTTCGCTTTCGGGGGTGTTTGGAGCAAAAAAGACAAACGTCCAGCTTTTGCTGCCACAGCAAAGGTGCCAGCGGGGAAAAGTAATGCTGGTTCTCACTGCCTCCTGGAACCCTTTCAAATGCACCACACAATTTGGCCCTCTCTGCTTTCCTGCGGACTCTATCCTCAAAAGCACCTGTTTTCGCTTTCGGCGGTGTTTGGAGCAAAAAAGACAAACGTCCAGCTTTTGCTGCCACAGCAAAGGTGCCAGCGGGGAAAAGTAATGCTGGTTCTCACTGCCTCCTGGAACCCTTTCAAATGAACCACACAATTTGGCCCTCTCTGCTTTCCTGCGGACTCCATCCTCAAAAGCACCTTTTTTCGCTTTCGGCAGCCTCCGGAGCAAAAAAGACAAACGTCCAGCTTTTGCTGCCACAGCAAAGGTGCCAGCGGGGAAAAGTAATGCTGGTTCTCACTGCCTCCTGGAACCCTTTCAAATGCACCACACAATTTGGCCCTCTCTGCTTTCCTGCGGACTCTGTCCTCAAAAGCACCTTTTTTCGCTTTCTTCGGTGTTTGGAGCAAAAAAGAGAAACGTCCAGCTTTTGCTGCCACAGCAAAGGTGCCAGCGGTGAAAAGGAATGCTGGTTCTCACTGCCTCCTGGAACCCTTTCAAATGCCACAGACAATTTGGCCCTCTCTGCTTTCTTGCGGACTCCATCCTCAAAAGCACCTTTTTTCGCTTTCGGCATCCTCCGGAGCAAAAAAGACAAACGTCCAGCTTTTGCTGCCACAGCAAAGGTGCCAGCGGGGAAAAGTAATGCTGGTTCTCACTGCCTCCTGGAACCCTTTCAAATGCCCCAGACAATTTGGCCCTCTCTGTTTTCCTGCGGACTCTATCCTCGAAAGCACCTTTTTTCGCTTTCGGCGGTGTTTAGAGCAAAAAAGACAAACGTCCAGCTTTTGCTGCCACAGCAAAGGTGCCAGCGGGGAAAAGTAATGCTGGTTCTCACTGCCTCCTGGAACCCTTTCAAATGCACCACACAATTTGGCCCTCTCTGCTTTCCTGCGGACTCTATCCTCAAAAGCACCTTTTTTCGCTTTCGGCGGTGTTTGGAGCAAAAAAGACAAACGTCCAGCTTTTGCTGCCACAGCAAAGGTGCCAGCGGGGAAAAGTAATGCTGGTTCTCACTGCCTCCTGGAACCCTTTCAAATGCCCCAGACAATTTGGCCCTCTCTGCTTTCCTGCGGACTCCATCCTCAAAAGCACCTTTTTTCGCTTTCGGCGGTGTTTGGAGCAAAAAAGACAAACGTCCAGCTTTTGCTGCCACAGCAAAGGTGCCAGCGGGGAAAAGTAATGCTGGTTCTCACTGCCTCCTGGAACCCTTTCAAATGCCCCAGACAATTCGGCCCTCTCTGTTTTCCTGCGGACTCTATCCTCGAAAGCACCTTTTCTCGCTTTCGGCGGTGTTTGGAGGAAAAAAGACAAACGTCCAGCTTTTGCTGCCACAGCAAAGGTGCCAGCGGGGAAAAGTAATGCTGGTTCTCACTGCCTCCTGGAACCCTTTCAAATGCACCACACAATTTGGCCCTCTATGCTTTCCTGCGGACTCTATCCTCAAAAGCACCTTTTTTCGCTTTCGGGGGTGTTTGGAGCAAAAAAGACAAACGTCCAGCTTTTGCTGCCACAGCAAAGGTGCCAGCGGGGAAAAGTAATGCTGGTTCTCACTGCCTCCTGGAACCCTTTCAAATGCACCACACAATTTGGCCCTCTCTGCTTTCCTGCGGACTCTATCCTCAAAAGCACCTTTTTTCGCTTTCGGCGGTGTTTGGAGCAAAAAAGACAAACGTCCAGCTTTTGCTGCCACAGCAAAGGTGACAGCGGGGAAAAGTAATGCTGGTTCTCACTGCCTCCTGGAACCCTTTCAAATGCCACAGACAATTTGGCCCTCTCTGCTTTCTTGCGGACTCCATCCTCAAAAGCACCTTTTTTCGCTTTCGGCAGCCTCCGGAGCAAAAAAGACAAACGTCCAGCTTTTGCTGCCACAGCAAAGGTGCCAGCGGGGAAAAGTAATGCTGGTTCTCACTGCCTCCTGGAACCCTTTCAAATGCACCACACAATTTGGCCCTCTATGCTTTCCTGCGGACTCTATCCTCAAAAGAACCTTTTTTCGCTTTCGGGGGTGTTTGGAGCAAAAAAGACAAACGTCCAGCTTTTGCTGCCACAGCAAAGGTGCCAGCGGGGAAAAGTAATGCTGGTTCTCACTGCCTCCTGGAACCCTTTCAAATGCACCACACAATTTGGCCCTCTCTGCTTTCCTGCGGACTCTATCCTCAAAAGCACCTTTTTTCGCTTTCGGGGGTGTTTGGAGCAAAAAAGACAAACGTCCAGCTTTTGCTGCCACAGCAAAGGTGCCAGCGGGGAAAAGTAATGCTGGTTCTCACTGCCTCCTGGAACCCTTTCAAATGCACCACACAATTTGGCCCTCTCTGCTTTCCTGCGGACTCTATCCTCAAAAGCACCTTTTTTCGCTTTCGGGGGTGTTTGGAGCAAAAAAGACAAACGTCCAGCTTTTGCTGCCACAGCAAAGGTGCCAGCGGGGAAAAGTAATGCTGGTTCTCACTGCCTCCTGGAACCCTTTCAAATGCACCACACAATTTGGCCCTCTCTGCTTTCCTGCGGACTCCATCCTCAAAAGCACCTTTTTTCGCTTTCGGCGGTGTTTGGAGCAAAAAAGACAAACGTCCAGCTTTTGCTGCCACAGCAAAGGTGCCAGCAGGGAAAAGTAATGCTGGTTCTCACTGCCTCCTGGAACCCTTTCAAATGCCCCAGACAATTTGGCCCTCTCTGTTTTCCTGCGGACTCTATCCTCAAAACCACCTTTTCTCGCTTTCGGCGGTGTTTGGAGCAAAAAAGACAAACGTCCAGCTTTTGCTGCCACAGCAAAGGTGCCAGCGGGGAAAAGTAATGCTGGTTCTCACTGCCTCCTGGAACCCTTTCAAATGCACCACACAATTTGGCCCTCTCTGCTTTCCTGCGGAATCTATCCTCAAAAGCACCTTTTTTTGCTTTCGGGGGTGTTTGGAGCAAAAAAGACAAACGTCCAGCTTTTGCTGCCACAGCAAAGGTGCCAGCGGGGAAAAGTAATGCTGGTTCTCACTGCCTCCTGGAACCCTTTCAAATGCACCACACAATTTGGCCCTCTCTGCTTTCCTGCGGACTCTATCCTCAAAAGCACCTTTTTTCGCTTTCGGCGGTGTTTGGAGCAAAAAAGACAAACGTCCAGCTTTTGCTGCCACAGCAAAGGTGCCAGCGGGGAAAAGTAATGCTGGTTCTCACTGCCTCCTGGAACCCTTTCAAATGCACCACACAATTTGGCCCTCTCTGCTTTCCTGCGGACTCTATCCTCAAAAGCACCTTTTTTCGCTTTCGGGGGTGTTTGGAGCAAAAAAGACAAACGTCCAGCTTTTGCTGCCACAGCAAAGGTGCCAGCGGGGAAAAGTAATGCTGGTTCTCACTGCCTCCTGGAACCCTTTCAAATGAACCACACAATTTGGCCCTCTCTGCTTTCCTGCGGACTCCATCCTCAAAAGCACCTTTTTTCGCTTTCGGCAGCCTCCGGAGCAAAAAAGACAAACGTCCAGCTTTTGCTGCCACAGCAAAGGTGCCAGCGGGGAAAAGTAATGCTGGTTCTCACTGCCTCCTGGAACCCTTTCAAATGCACCACACAATTTGGCCCTCTCTGCTTTCCTGCGGACTCTGTCCTCAAAAGCACCTTTTTTCGCTTTCGTCGGTGTTTGGAGCAAAAAAGAGAAACGTCCAGCTTTTGCTGCCACAGCAAAGGTGCCAGCGGTGAAAAGGAATGCTGGTTCTCACTGCCTCCTGGAACCCTTTCAAATGCCACAGACAATTTGGCCCTCTCTGCTTTCTTGCGGACTCCATCCTCAAAAGCACCTTTTTTCGCTTTCGGCAGCCTCCGGAGCAAAAAAGACAAACGTCCAGCTTTTGCTGCCACAGCAAAGGTGCCAGCGGGGAAAAGTAATGCTGGTTCTCACTGCCTCCTGGAACCCTTTCAAATGCCCCAGACAATTTGGCCCTCTCTGTTTTCCTGCGGACTCTATCCTCGAAAGCACCTTTTCTCGCTTTCGGCGGTGTTTAGAGCAAAAAAGACAAACGTCCAGCTTTTGCTGCCACAGCAAAGGTGCCAGCGGGGAAAAGTAATGCTGGTTCTCACTGCCTCCTGGAACCCTTTCAAATGCACCACACAATTTGGCCCTCTCTGCTTTCCTGCGGACTCTATCCTCAAAAGCACCTTTTTTCGCTTTCGGGGGTGTTTGGAGCAAAAAAGACAAACGTCCAGCTTTTGCTGCCACAGCAAAGGTGCCAGCGGGGAAAAGTAATGCTGGTTCTCACTGCCTCCTGGAACCCTTTCAAATGCCACAGACAATTTGGCCCTCTCTGCTTTCCTGCGGACTCCATCCTCAAAAGCACCTTTTTTCGCTTTCGGCGGTGTTTGGAGCAAAAAAGACAAACGTCCAGCTTTTGCTGCCACAGCAAAGGTGCCAGCGGGGAAAAGTAATGCTGGTTCTCACTGCCTCCTGGAACCCTTTCAAATGCCCCAGACAATTCGGCCCTCTCTGTTTTCCTGCGGACTCTATCCTCGAAAGCACCTTTTCTCGCTTTCGGCGGTGTTTGGAGGAAAAAAGACAAACGTCCAGCTTTTGCTGCCACAGCAAAGGTGCCAGCGGGGAAAAGTAATGCTGGTTCTCACTGCCTCCTGGAACCCTTTCAAATGCACCACACAATTTGGCCCTCTATGCTTTCCTGCGGACTCTATCCTCAAAAGCACCTTTTTTCGCTTTCGGGGGTGTTTGGAGCAAAAAAGACAAACGTCCAGCTTTTGCTGCCACAGCAAAGGTGCCAGCGGGGAAAAGTAATGCTGGTTCTCACTGCCTCCTGGAACCCTTTCAAATGCACCACACAATTTGGCCCTCTCTGCTTTCCTGCGGACTCTATCCTCAAAAGCACCTTTTTTCGCTTTCGGCGGTGTTTGGAGCAAAAAAGACAAACGTCCAGCTTTTGCTGCCACAGCAAAGGTGCCAGCGGGGAAAAGTAATGCTGGTTCTCACTGCCTCCTGGAACCCTTTCAAATGCCACAGACAATTTGGCCCTCTCTGCTTTCTTGCGGACTCCATCCTCAAAAGCACCTTTTTTCGCTTTCGGCAGCCTCCGGAGCAAAAAAGACAAACGTCCAGCTTTTGCTGCCACAGCAAAGGTGCCAGCGGGGAAAAGTAATGCTGGTTCTCACTGCCTCCTGGAACCCTTTCAAATGCCCCAGACAATTTGGCCCTCTCTGTTTTCCTGCGGACTCTATCCTCAAAACCACCTTTTCTCGCTTTCGGCGGTGTTTGGAGCAAAAAAGACAAACGTGCAGCTTTTGCTGCCACAGCAAAGGTGCCAGCGGGGAAAAGTAATGCTGGTTCTCACTGCCTCCTGGAACCCTTTCAAATGCACCACACAATTTGGCCCTCTCTGCTTTCCTGCGGAATCTATCCTCAAAAGCACCTTTTTTTGCTTTCGGGGGTGTTTGGAGCAAAAAAGACAAACGTCCAGCTTTTGCTGCCACAGCAAAGGTGCCAGCGGGGAAAAGTAATGCTGGTTCTCACTGCCTCCTGGAACCCTTTCAAATGCACCACACAATTTGGCCCTCTCTGCTTTCCTGCGGACTCTATCCTCAAAAGCACCTTTTTTCGCTTTCGGCGGTGTTTGGAGCAAAAAAGACAAACGTCCAGCTTTTGCTGCCACAGCAAAGGTGCCAGCGGGGAAAAGTAATGCTGGTTCTCACTGCCTCCTGGAACCCTTTCAAATGCACCACACAATTTGGCCCTCTCTGCTTTCCTGCGGACTCTATCCTCAAAAGCACCTTTTTTCGCTTTCGGCGGTGTTTGGAGCAAAAAAGACAAACGTCCAGCTTTTGCTGCCACAGCAAAGGTGCCAGCGGGGAAAAGTAATGCTGGTTCTCACTGCCTCCTGGAACCCTTTCAAATGAACCACACAATTTGGCCCTCTCTGCTTTCCTGCGGACTCCATCCTCAAAAGCACCTTTTTTCGCTTTCGGCAGCCTCCGGAGCAAAAAAGACAAACGTCCAGCTTTTGCTGCCACAGCAAAGGTGCCAGCGGGGAAAAGTAATGCTGGTTCTCACTGCCTCCTGGAACCCTTTCAAATGCACCACACAATTTGGCCCTCTCTGCTTTCCTGCGGACTCTGTCCTCAAAAGCACCTTTTTTCGCTTTCGTCGGTGTTTGGAGCAAAAAAGAGAAACGTCCAGCTTTTGCTGCCACAGCAAAGGTGCCAGCGGTGAAAAGGAATGCTGGTTCTCACTGCCTCCTGGAACCCTTTCAAATGCCACAGACAATTTGGCCCTCTCTGCTTTCTTGCGGACTCCATCCTCAAAAGCACCTTTTTTCGCTTTCGGCATCCTCCGGAGCAAAAAAGACAAACGTCCAGCTTTTGCTGCCACAGCAAAGGTGCCAGCGGGGAAAAGTAATGCTGGTTCTCACTGCCTCCTGGAACCCTTTCAAATGCCCCAGACAATTTGGCCCTCTCTGTTTTCCTGCGGACTCTATCCTCGAAAGCACCTTTTCTCGCTTTCGGCGGTGTTTAGAGCAAAAAAGACAAACGTCCAGCTTTTGCTGCCACAGCAAAGGTGCCAGCGGGGAAAAGTAATGCTGGTTCTCACTGCCTCCTGGAACCCTTTCAAATGCACCACACAATTTGGCCCTCTCTGCTTTCCTGCGGACTCTATCCTCAAAAGCACCTTTTTTCGCTTTCGGGGGTGTTTGGAGCAAAAAAGACAAACGTCCAGCTTTTGCTGCCACAGCAAAGGTGCCAGCGGGGAAAAGTAATGCTGGTTCTCACTGCCTCCTGGAACCCTTTCAAATGCCACAGACAATTTGGCCCTCTCTGCTTTCCTGCGGACTCCATCCTCAAAAGCACCTTTTTTCGCTTTCGGCGGTGTTTGGAGCAAAAAAGACAAACGTCCAGCTTTTGCTGCCACAGCAAAGGTGCCAGCGGGGAAAAGTAATGCTGGTTCTCACTGCCTCCTGGAACCCTTTCAAATGCCCCAGACAATTCGGCCCTCTCTGTTTTCCTGCGGACTCTATCCTCGAAAGCACCTTTTCTCGCTTTCGGCGGTGTTTGGAGGAAAAAAGACAAACGTCCAGCTTTTGCTGCCACAGCAAAGGTGCCAGCGGGGAAAAGTAATGCTGGTTCTCACTGCCTCCTGGAACCCTTTCAAATGCACCACACAATTTGGCCCTCTATGCTTTCCTGCGGACTCTATCCTCAAAAGCACCTTTTTTCGCTTTCGGGGGTGTTTGGAGCAAAAAAGACAAACGTCCAGCTTTTGCTGCCACAGCAAAGGTGCCAGCGGGGAAAAGTAATGCTGGTTCTCACTGCCTCCTGGAACCCTTTCAAATGCACCACACAATTTGGCCCTCTCTGCTTTCCTGCGGACTCTATCCTCAAAAGCACCTTTTTTCGCTTTCGGGGGTGTTTGGAGCAAAAAAGACAAACGTCCAGCTTTTGCTGCCACAGCAAAGGTGCCAGCGGGGAAAAGTAATGCTGGTTCTCACTGCCTCCTGGAACCCTTTCAAATGCCACAGACAATTTGGCCCTCTCTGCTTTCTTGCGGACTCCATCCTCAAAAGCACCTTTTTTCGCTTTCGGCAGCCTCCGGAGCAAAAAAGACAAACGTCCAGCTTTTGCTGCCACAGCAAAGGTGCCAGCGGGGAAAAGTAATGCTGGTTCTCACTGCCTCCTGGAACCCTTTCAAATGCACCACACAATTTGGCCCTCTATGCTTTCCTGCGGACTCTATCCTCAAAAGAACCTTTTTTCGCTTTCGGGGGTGTTTGGAGCAAAAAAGACAAACGTCCAGCTTTTGCTGCCACAGCAAAGGTGCCAGCGGGGAAAAGTAATGCTGGTTCTCACTGCCTCCTGGAACCCTTTCAAATGCACCACACAATTTGGCCCTCTCTGCTTTCCTGCGGACTCCATCCTCAAAAGCACCTTTTTTCGCTTTCGGCGGTGTTTGGAGCAAAAAAGACAAACGTCCAGCTTTTGCTGCCACAGCAAAGGTGCCAGCGGGGAAAAGTAATGCTGGTTCTCACTGCCTCCTGGAACCCTTTCAAATGCACCACACAATTTGGCCCTCTCTGCTTTCCTGCGGACTCCATCCTCAAAAGCACCTTTTTTCGCTTTCGGGGGTGTTTGGAGCAAAAAAGACAAACGTCCAGCTTTTGCTGCCACATAAAAGGTGCCAGTGGGGAAAAGTAATGCTGGTTCTCACTGCCTCCTGGAACCCTTTCAAATGCACCACACAATTTGGCCCTCTCTGCTTTCCTGCGGACTCCATCCTCAAAAGCACCTTTTTTCGCTTTCGACAGCCTCCGGAGCAAAAAAGACAAACGTCCAGCTTTTGCTGTCACAGCAAAGGTGCCAGCGGGGAAAAGTAATGCTGGTTCTCACTGCCTCCTGGAACCCTTTCAAATGCCACAGACAATTTGGCCCTCTCTGCTTTCCTGCGGACTCCATCTTCAAAAGCACCTTTATTCGCTTTCGGCGGTGTTTGGAGCAAAAAAGACAAACGTCCAGCTTTTGCTGCCACAGCAAAGGTGCCAGCGGGGAAAAGTAATGCTGGTTCTCACTGCCTCCTGGAACCCTTTCAAATGCCCCAGACAATTTGGCCCTCTCTGTTTTCCTGCGGACTCCATCCTCAAAAGCACCTTTTTTCGCTTTCGGCGGTGTTTGGAGCAAAAAAGACAAACGTCCAGCTTTTGCTGCCACAGCAAAGGTGCCAGCGGGGAAAAGTAATGCTGGTTCTCACTGCCTCCTGTAACCCTTTCAAATGCACCACACAATTTGGCCCTCTCTGCTTTCCTGCGGACTCTATCCTCAAAAGCAC
The DNA here is from genome assembly GCF_965231255.1 of Vanellus vanellus. NCBI lineage: Eukaryota > Metazoa > Chordata > Aves > Charadriiformes > Charadriidae > Vanellus > Vanellus vanellus. The sequence continues at coordinate 93,122 of NW_028127858.1, forward strand.
CTTTTCTCGCTTTCGGCGGTGTTTGGAGCAAAAAAGACAAACGTCCAGCTTTTGCTGCCACAGCAAAGGTGCCAGCGGGGAAAAGTAATGCTGGTTCTCACTGCCTCCTGGAACCCTTTCAAATGCACCACACAATTTGGCCCTCTCTGCTTTCCTGCAGACTCTATCCTCAAAAGCACCTTTTTTCGCTTTCGGGGGTGTTTGGAGCAAAAAAGACAAACGTCCAGCTTTTGCTGCCACAGCAAAGGTGCCAGCGGGGAAAAGTAATGCTGGTTCTCACTGCCTCCTGGAACCCTTTCAAATGCACCACACAATTTGGCCCTCTCTGCTTTCCTGCGGACTCTATCCTCAAAAGCACCTTTTTTCGCTTTCGGCGGTGTTTGGAGCAAAAAAGACAAACGTCCAGCTTTTGCTGCCACAGCAAAGGTGCCAGTGGGGAAAAGTAATGCTGGTTCTCACTGCCTCCTGGAAGCCTTTCAAATGCCCCAGACAATTTGGCCCTCTCTGCTTTCTTGCGGACTCCATCCTCAAAAGCACCTTTTTTCGCTTTCGGCAGCCTCCGGAGCAAAAAAGACAAACGTCCAGCTTTTGCTGCCACAGCAAAGGTGCCAGCGGGGAAAAGTAATGCTGGTTCTCACTGCCTCCTGGAACCCTTTCAAATGCACCACACAATTTGGCCCTCTCTGCTTTCCTGCGGACTCCATCCTCAAAAGCACCTTTTCTCGCTTTCGGCTGTGTTTAGAGCAAAAAAGACAAACGTCCAGCTTTTGCTGCCACAGCAAAGGTGCCAGCGGGGAAAAGTAATGCTGGTTCTCACTGCCTCCTGGAACCCTTTCAAATGCACCACACAATTTGGCCCTCTCTGCTTTCCTGCGGACTCTATCCTCAAACGCACCTTTTTTCGCTTTCGGGGGTGTTTGGAGCAAAAAAGACAAACGTCCAGCTTTTGCTGCCACAGCAAAGGTGCCAGCGGGGAAAACTAATGCTGGTTCTCACTGCCTCCTGGAACCCTTTCAAATGCCACAGACAATTTGGCCCTCTCTGCTTTCCTGCGGACTCCATCCTCAAAAGCACCTTTTTTCGCTTTCGGGGGTGTTTGGAGCAAAAAAGACAAACGTCCAGCTTTTGCTGCCACAGCAAAGGTGCCAGCGGGGAAAAGTAATGCTGGTTCTCACTGCCTCCTGGAACCCTTTCAAATGCACCACACAATTTGGCCCTCTCTGCTTTCCTGCGGACTCTATCCTCAAAAGCACCTTTTTTCGCTTTCGGGGGTGTTTGGAGCAAAAAAGACAAACGTCCAGCTTTTGCTGCCACATAAAAGGTGCCAGTGGGGAAAAGTAATGCTGGTTCTCACTGCCTCCTGGAACCCTTTCAAATGCACCACACAATTTGGCCCTCTCTGCTTTCCTGCGGACTCCATCCTCAAAAGCACCTTTTTTCGCTTTCGACAGCCTCCGGAGCAAAAAAGACAAACGTCCAGGTTTGGTGCCACAGCAAAGGTGCCAGCGGGGAAAAGTAATGCTGGTTCTCACTACCTCCTAGAACCCTTTCAAATGCCACAGACAATTTGGCCCTCTCTGCTTTCCTGCGGACTCCATCTTCAAAAGCACCTTTATTCGCTTTCGGCGGTGTTTGGAGCAAAAAAGACAAACGTCCAGCTTTTGCTGCCACAGCAAAGGTGCCAGCGGGGAAAAGTAATGCTGGTTCTCACTGCCTCCTGGAACCCTTTCAAATGCCCCAGACAATTTGGCCCTCTCTGTTTTCCTGCGGACTCCATCCTCAAAAGCACCTTTTTTCGCTTTCGGCAGTGTTTGGAGCAAAAAAGACAAACGTCCAGCTTTTGCTGCCACAGCAAAGGTGCCAGCGGGGAAAAGTAATGCTGGTTCTCACTGCCTCCTGTAACCCTTTCAAATGCACCACACAATTTGGCCCTCTCTGCTTTCCTGCGGACTCTATCCTCAAAAGCACCTGTTTTCGCTTTCGGCGGTGTTTAGAGCAAAAAAGACAAACGTCCAGCTTTTGCTGCCACAGCAAAGGTGCCAGCTGGGAAAAGTAATGCTGGTTCTCACTGCCTCCTGGAACCCTTTCAAATGCCACAGACAATTTGGCCCTCTCTGCTTTCTTGCGGACTCCATCCTCAAAAGCACCTTTTCTCGGTTTGGCAGCCTCCGGAGCAAAAAAGACAAACGTCCAGGTTTTGCTGACACAGCAAAGGTGCCAGCGGGGAAAAGTAATGCTGGTTCTCACTGCCTCCTGGAACCTCTTCAAATGCCCCAGACAATTTGGCCCTCTCTGCTTTCCTGCGGACTCTATCCTCAAAAGCACCTTTTCTCGCTTTCGGCGGTGTTTGGAGCAAAAAAGACAAACGTCCAGCTTTTGCTGCCACAGCAAAGGTGCCAGCGGGGAAAAGTAATGCTGGTTCTCACTGCCTCCTGGAACCCTTTCAAATGCCCCAGACAATTTGGCCCTCTCTGCTTTCCTGCGGACTCCATCCTCAAAAGCACCTTTTTTCGCTTTCGACAGCCTCCGGAGCAAAAAAGACAAACGTCCAGGTTTTGCTGCCACAGCAAAGGTGCCAGCGGGGAAAAGTAATGCTGGTTCTCACTACCTCCTGGAACCCTTTCAAATGCCACAGACAATTTGGCCCTCTCTGCTTTCCTGCGGACTCCATCTTCAAAAGCACCTTTATTCGCTTTCGGCGGTGTTTGGAGCAAAAAAGACAAACGTCCAGCTTTTGCTGCCACAGCAAAGGTGACAGCGGGGAAAAGTAATGCTGGTTCTCACTGCCTCCTGGAACCCTTTCAAATGCCACAGACAATTTGGCCCTCTCTGTTTTCCTGCGGACTCCATCCTCAAAAGCACCTTTTTTCGCTTTCGGCGGTGTTTGGAGCAAAAAAGACAAACGTCCAGCTTTTGCTGCCACAGCAAAGGTGCCAGCGGGGAAAAGTAATGCTGGTTCTCACTGCCTCCTGTAACCCTTTCAAATGCACCACACAATTTGGCCCTCTCTGCTTTCCTGCGGACTCTATCCTCAAAAGCACCTGTTTTCGCTTTCGGCGGTGTTTAGAGCAAAAAAGACAAACGTCCAGCTTTTGCTGCCACAGCAAAGGTGCCAGCTGGGAAAAGTAATGCTGGTTCTCACTGCCTCCTGGAACCCTTTCAAATGCCACAGACAATTTGGCCCTCTCTGCTTTCTTGCGGACTCCATCCTCAAATGCACCTTTTCTCGGTTTGGCAGCCTCCGGAGCAAAAAAGACAAACGTCCAGGTTTTGCTGACACAGCAAAGGTGCCAGCGGGGAAAAGTAATGCTGGTTCTCACTGCCTCCTGGAACCCTTTCAAATGCCACAGACAATTTGGCCCTCTCTGCTTTCCTGCGGACTCCATCCTCAAAAGCACCTTTTCTCGCTTTCGGCGGTGTTTGGAGCAAAAAAGACAAACGTCCAGCTTTTGCTGCCACAGCAAAGGTGCCAGCGGGGAAAAGTAATGCTGGTTCTCACTGCCTCCTGGAACCCTTTCAAATGCACCACACAATTTGGCCCTCTCTGCTTTCCTGCGGACTCTATCCTCAAAAGCACCTTTTTTCGCTTTCGGCGGTGTTTGGAGCAAAAAAGACAAACGTCCAGCTTTTGCTGCCACAGCAAAGGTGCCAGCGGGGAAAAGTAATGCTGGTTCTCACTGCCTCCTGGAACCCTTTCAAATGCCACAGACAATTTGGCCCTCTCTGCTTTCCTGCGGACTCCATCCTCAAAAGCACCTTTTTTCGCTTTCGGCATCCTCCGGAGCAAAAAAGACAAACGTCCAGCTTTTGCTGCCACAGCAAAGGTGCCAGTGGGGAAAAGTAATGCTGGTTCTCACTGCCTCCTGGAACCCTTTCAAATGCCCCAGACAATTTGGCCCTCTCTGTTTTCCTGCGGACTCTATCCTCAAAAGCACCTTTTCTCGCTTTCGGCGGTGTTTAGAGCAAAAAAGACAAACGTCCAGCTTTTGCTGCCACAGCAAAGGTGCCAGCGGGGAAAAGTAATGCTGGTTCTCACTGCCTCCTGGAACCCTTTCAAATGCACCACACAATTTGGCCCTCTCTGCTTTCCTGCGGACTCTATCCTCAAAAGCACCTTTTTTCGCTTTCGGGGGTGTTTGGAGCAAAAAAGACAAACGTCCAGCTTTTGCTGCCACAGCAAAGGTGCCAGCGGGGAAAAGTAATGCTGGTTCTCACTGCCTCCTGGAACCCTTTCAAATGCACCACACAATTTGGCCCTCTCTGCTTTCCTGCGGACTCTATCCTCAAACGCACCTTTTTTCGCTTTCGGGGGTGTTTGGAGCAAAAAAGACAAACGTCCAGCTTTTGCTGCCACAGCAAAGGTGCCAGCGGGGAAAAGTAATGCTGGTTCTCACTGCCTCCTGGAACCCTTTCAAATGCACCACACAATTTGGCCCTCTCTGCTTTCCTGCGGACTCCATCCTCAAAAGCACCTTTTTTCGCTTTCGGCGGTGTTTGGAGCAAAAAAGACAAACGTCCAGCTTTTGCTGCCACAGCAAAGGTGCCAGCAGGGAAAAGTAATGCTGGTTCTCACTGCCTCCTGGAACCCTTTCAAATGCACCACACAATTTGGCCCTCTCTGTTTTCCTGCGGACTCTATCCTCAAAACCATCTTTTCTCGCTTTCGGCGGTGTTTGGAGCAAAAAAGACAAACGTCCAGCTTTTGCTGCCACAGCAAAGGTGCCAGCGGGGAAAAGTAATGCTGGTTCTCACTGCCTCCTGGAACCCTTTCAAATGCACCACACAATTTGGCCCTCTCTGCTTTCCTGCGGAATCTATCCTCAAAAGCACCTTTTTTTGCTTTCGGGGGTGTTTGGAGCAAAAAAGACAAACGTCCAGCTTTTGCTGCCACAGCAAAGGTGCCAGCCGGGAAAAGTAATGCTGGTTCTCACTGCCTCCTGGAACCCTTTCAAATGCACCACACAATTTGGCCCTCTCTGCTTTCCTGCGGACTCTATCCTCAAAAGCACCTTTTTTCGCTTTCGGGGGTGTTTGGAGCAAAAAAGACAAACGTCCAGCTTTTGCTGCCACAGCAAAGGTGCCAGCGGGGAAAAGTAATGCTGGTTCTCACTGCCTCCTGGAACCCTTTCAAATGCACCACACAATTTGGCCCTCTCTGCTTTCCTGCGGACTCCATCCTCAAAAGCACCTTTTCTCGGTTTGGCAGCCTCCGGAGCAAAAAAGACAAACGTCCAACTTTTGCTGCCACAGCAAAGGTGCCAGCGGGGAAAAGTAATGCTGGTTCTCACTGCCTCCTGGAACCCTTTCAAATGAACCACACAATTTGGCCCTCTCTGCTTTCCTGCGGACTCCATCCTCAAAAGCACCTTTTTTCGCTTTCGGCAGCCTCCGGAGCAAAAAAGACAAACGTCCAGCTTTTGCTGCCACAGCAAAGGTGCCAGCGGGGAAAAGTAATGCTGGTTCTCACTGCCTCCTGGAACCCTTTCAAATGCACCACACAATTTGGCCCTCTCTGCTTTCCTGCGGACTCTGTCCTCAAAAGCACCTTTTTTCGCTTTCGTCGGTGTTTGGAGCAAAAAAGAGAAACGTCCAGCTTTTGCTGCCACAGCAAAGGTGCCAGCGGGGAAAAGGAATGCTGGTTCTCACTGCCTCCTGGAACCCTTTCAAATGCCACAGACAATTTGGCCCTCTCTGCTTTCTTGCGGACTCCATCCTCAAAAGCACCTTTTTTCGCTTTCGGCATCCTCCGGAGCAAAAAAGACAAACGTCCAGCTTTTGCTGCCACAGCAAAGGTGCCAGCGGGGAAAAGTAATGCTGGTTCTCACTGCCTCCTGGAACCCTTTCAAATGCCCCAGACAATTTGGCCCTCTCTGTTTTCCTGCGGACTCTATCCTCGAAAGCACCTTTTCTCGCTTTCGGCGGTGTTTAGAGCAAAAAAGACAAACGTCCAGCTTTTGCTGCCACAGCAAAGGTGCCAGCGGGGAAAAGTAATGCTGGTTCTCACTGCCTCCTGGAACCCTTTCAAATGCACCACACAATTTGGCCCTCTCTGCTTTCCTGCGGACTCTATCCTCAAAAGCACCTTTTTTCGCTTTCGGGGGTGTTTGGAGCAAAAAAGACAAACGTCCAGCTTTTGCTGCCACAGCAAAGGTGCCAGCGGGGAAAAGTAATGCTGGTTCTCACTGCCTCCTGGAACCCTTTCAAATGCCCCAGACAATTTGGCCCTCTCTGCTTTCCTGCGGACTCCATCCTCAAAAGCACCTTTTTTCGCTTTCGGCGGTGTTTGGAGCAAAAAAGACAAACGTCCAGCTTTTGCTGCCACAGCAAAGGTGCCAGCGGGGAAAAGTAATGCTGGTTCTCACTGCCTCCTGGAACCCTTTCAAATGCCCCAGACAATTTGGCCCTCTCTGTTTTCCTGCGGACTCTATCCTCAAAAGCACCTTTTCTCGCTTTCGGGGGTGTTTGGAGCAAAAAAGACAAACGTCCAGCTTTTGCTGCCACAGCAAAGGTGCCAGCGGGGAAAAGTAATGCTGGTTCTCACTGCCTCCTGGAACCCTTTCAAATGCACCACACAATTTGGCCCTCTCTGCTTTCCTGCGGACTCTATCCTCAAAAGCACCTTTTTTCGCTTTCGGGGGTGTTTGGAGCAAAAAAGACAAACGTCCAGCTTTTGCTGCCACAGCAAAGGTGCCAGCGGGGAAAAGTAATGCTGGTTCTCACTGCCTCCTGGAACCCTTTCAAATGCACCACACAATTTGGCCCTCTCTGCTTTCCTGCGGACTCTATCCTCAAAAGCACCTTTTTTCGCTTTCGGCGGTGTTTGGAGCAAAAAAGACAAACGTCCAGCTTTTGCTGCCACAGCAAAGGTGACAGCGGGGAAAAGTAATGCTGGTTCTCACTGCCTCCTGGAACCCTTTCAAATGCACGACACAATTTGGCCCTCTATGCTTTCCTGCGGACTCTATCCTCAAAAGCACCTTTTTTCGCTTTCGGGGGTGTTTGGAGCAAAAAAGACAAACGTCCAGCTTTTGCTGCCACAGCAAAGGTGCCAGCGGGGAAAAGTAATGCTGGTTCTCACTGCCTCCTGGAACCCTTTCAAATGCACCACACAATTTGGCCCTCTCTGCTTTCCTGCGGACTCCATCCTCAAAAGCACCTTTTTTCGCTTTCGGCGGTGTTTGGAGCAAAAAAGACAAACGTCCAGCTTTTGCTGCCACAGCAAAGGTGCCAGCGGGGAAAAGTAATGCTGGTTCTCACTGCCTCCTGGAACCCTTTCAAATGCACCACACAATTTGGCCCTCTCTGCTTTCCTGCGGACTCCATCCTCAAAAGCACCTTTTCTCGCTTTCGGCTGTGTTTAGAGCAAAAAAGACAAACGTCCAGCTTTTGCTGCCACAGCAAAGGTGCCAGCGGGGAAAAGTAATGCTGGTTCTCACTGCCTCCTGGAACCCTTTCAAATGCACCACACAATTTGGCCCTCTCTGCTTTCCTGCGGACTCTATCCTCAAACGCACCTTTTTTCGCTTTCGGGGGTGTTTGGAGCAAAAAAGACAAACGTCCAGCTTTTGCTGCCACAGCAAAGGTGCCAGCGGGGAAAACTAATGCTGGTTCTCACTGCCTCCTGGAACCCTTTCAAATGCCACAGACAATTTGGCCCTCTCTGCTTTCCTGCGGACTCCATCCTCAAAAGCACCTTTTTTCGCTTTCGGGGGTGTTTGGAGCAAAAAAGACAAACGTCCAGCTTTTGCTGCCACAGCAAAGGTGCCAGCGGGGAAAAGTAATGCTGGTTCTCACTGCCTCCTGGAACCCTTTCAAATGCACCACACAATTTGGCCCTCTCTGCTTTCCTGCGGACTCTATCCTCAAAAGCACCTTTTTTCGCTTTCGGGGGTGTTTGGAGCAAAAAAGACAAACGTCCAGCTTTTGCTGCCACAGAAAAGGTGCCAGTGGGGAAAAGTAATGCTGGTTCTCACTGCCTCCTGGAACCCTTTCAAATGCACCACACAATTTGGCCCTCTCTGCTTTCCTGCGGACTCCATCCTCAAAAGCACCTTTTTTCGCTTTCGACAGCCTCCGGAGCAAAAAAGACAAACGTCCAGCTTTTGCTGCCACAGCAAAGGTGCCAGCGGGGAAAAGTAATGCTGGTTCTCACTGCCTCCTGGAACCCTTTCAAATGCACCACACAATTTGGCCCTCTCTGTTTTCCTGCGGACTCCATCCTCAAAAGCACCTGTTTTCGCTTTCGGCGTTGTTTAGAGCAAAAAAGACAAACGTCCAGCTTTTGCTGCCACAGCAAAGGTGCCAGCTGGGAAAAGTAATGCTGGTTCTCACTGCCTCCTGGAACCCTTTCAAATGCCACAGACAATTTGGCCCTCTCTGCTTTCTTGCGGACTCCATCCTCAAAAGCACCTTTTCTCGGTTTGGCAGCCTCCGGAGCAAAAAAGACAAACGTCCAGGTTTTGCTGACACAGCAAAGGTGCCAGCGGGGAAAAGTAATGCTGGTTCTCACTGCCTCCTGGAACCTCTTCAAATGCCCCAGACAATTTGGCACTCTCTGCTTTCCTGCGGACTCCATCCTCAAAAGCACCTTTTTTCGCTTTCAGCAGCCTCCGGAGCAAAAAAGACAAACGTCCAGCTTTTGCTGCCACAGCAAAAATGCCAGCGGGGAAAAGTAATGCTGGTTCTCACTGCCTCCTGGAACCCTTTCAAATGCCACAGACAATTTGGCCCTCTCTGCTTTCCTGCGGACTCCATCCTCAAAAGCACCTTTTTTCGCTTTCGGCATCCTCCGGAGCAAAAAAGACAAACGTCCAGGTTTTGCTGACACAGCAATAGTGCCAGCGGGGAAAAGTAATGCTGGTTCTCACTGCCTCCAGGAACCTCTTCAAATGCCCCAGACAATTTGGCACTATCTGCTTTCCTGCGGACTCCATCCTCAAAAGCACCTTTTTTCGCTTTCGGCGGTGTTTGGAGCAAAAAAGACAAACGTCCAGCTTTTGCTGCCACAGCAAAGGTGCCAGCGGGGAAAAGTAATGCTGGTTCTCACTGCCTCCTGGAACCCTTTCAAATGCACCACACAATTTGGCCCTCTCTGCTTTCCTGCGGACTCCATCCTCAAAAGCACCTTTTCTCGCTTTCGGCTGTGTTTAGAGCAAAAAAGACAAACGTCCAGCTTTTGCTGCCACAGCAAAGGTGCCAGCGGGGAAAAGTAATGCTGGTTCTCACTGCCTCCTGGAACCCTTTCAAATGCACCACACAATTTGGCCCTCTCTGCTTTCCTGCGGACTCTATCCTCAAACGCACCTTTTTTCGCTTTCGGGGGTGTTTGGAGCAAAAAAGACAAACGTCCAGCTTTTGCTGCCACAGCAAAGGTGCCAGCGGGGAAAAGTAATGCTGGTTCTCACTGCCTCCTGGAACCCTTTCAAATGCCACAGACAATTTGGCCCTCTCTGCTTTCCTGCGGACTCCATCCTCAAAAGCACCTGTTTTCGCTTTCGGGGGTGTTTGGAGCAAAAAAGACAAACGTCCAGCTTTTGCTGCCACAGCAAAGGTGCCAGCGGGGAAAAGTAATGCTGGTTCTCACTGCCTCCTGGAACCCTTTCAAATGCACCACACAATTTGGCCCTCTCTGCTTTCCTGCGGACTCTATCCTCAAAAGCACCTTTTTTCGCTTTCGGGGGTGTTTGGAGCAAAAAAGACAAACGTCCAGCTTTTGCTGCCACAGAAAAGGTGCCAGTGGGGAAAAGTAATGCTGGTTCTCACTGCCTCCTGGAACCCTTTCAAATGCACCACACAATTTGGCCCTCTCTGCTTTCCTGCGGACTCCATCCTCAAAAGCACCTTTTTTCGCTTTCGACAGCCTCCGGAGCAAAAAAGACAAACGTCCAGCTTTTGCTGCCACAGCAAAGGTGCCAGCGGGGAAAAGTAATGCTGGTTCTCACTGCCTCCTGGAACCCTTTCAAATGCCCCAGACAATTTGGCCCTCTCTGTTTTCCTGCGGACTCCATCCTCAAAAGCACCTTTTTTCGCTTTCGGCGGTGTTTGGAGCAAAAAAGACAAACGTCCAGCTTTTGCTGCCACAGCAAAGGTGCCAGCGGGGAAAAGTAATGCTGGTTCTCACTGCCTCCTGTAACCCTTTCAAATGCACCACACAATTTGGCCCTCTCTGCTTTCCTGCGGACTCTATCCTCAAAAGCACCTGTTTTCGCTTTCGGCGTTGTTTAGAGCAAAAAAGACAAACGTCCAGCTTTTGCTGCCACAGCAAAGGTGCCAGCTGGGAAAAGTAATGCTGGTTCTCACTGCCTCCTGGAACCCTTTCAAATGCCACAGACAATTTGGCCCTCTCTGCTTTCTTGCGGACTCCATCCTCAAAAGCACCTTTTCTCGGTTTGGCAGCCTCCGGAGCAAAAAAGACAAACGTCCAGGTTTTGCTGACACAGCAAAGGTGCCAGCGGGGAAAAGTAATGCTGGTTCTCACTGCCTCCTGGAACCTCTTCAAATGCCCCAGACAATTTGGCACTCTCTGCTTTCCTGCGGACTCCATCCTCAAAAGCACCTTTTTTCGCTTTCAGCAGCCTCCGGAGCAAAAAAGACAAACGTCCAGCTTTTGCTGCCACAGCAAAAATGCCAGCGGGGAAAAGTAATGCTGGTTCTCACTGCCTCCTGGAACCCTTTCAAATGCCACAGACAATTTGGCCCTCTCTGCTTTCCTGCGGACTCCATCCTCAAAAGCACCTTTTTTCGCTTTCGGCATCCTCCGGAGCAAAAAAGACAAACGTCCAGGTTTTGCTGACACAGCAATAGTGCCAGCGGGGAAAAGTAATGCTGGTTCTCACTGCCTCCAGGAACCTCTTCAAATGCCCCAGACAATTTGGCACTCTCTGCTTTCCTGCGGACTCCATCCTCAAAAGCACCTGTTTTCGCTTTCGGCAGCCTCCGGAGCAAAAAAGACAAACGTCCAGGTTTTGCTGCCACAGCAAAGGTGCCAGCGGGGAAAAGTAATGCTGGTTCTCACTGCCTCCTGGAACCCTTTCAAATGCACCACACAATTTGGCCCTCTCTGCTTTCCTGCGGACTCCATCCTCAAAAGCACCTGTTTTCGCATTCGGCAAACTCCGGTGGTAAAAAGACAAACGTCCAGCTTTTGCTGCCACAGCAAAGGTGCCAGCGGGGAAAAGTAATGCTGGTTCTCACTGCCTCCTGGAACCCTTTCAAATGCCACAGACAATTTGGCCCTCTCTGCTTTCCTGCGGACTCTATCCTCAAAAGCACCTTTTTTCGCTTTCGGGGGTGTTTGGAGCAAAAATGAAAAACGTCCAGCTTTTGCTGCCACAGCAAAGGTGCCAGCGGGGAAAAGTAATGCTGGTTCTCACTGCCTCCTGGAACCCTTTCAAATGCCCCAGACAATTTGGCCCTCTCTGCTTTCCTGCGGACTCCATCCTCAAAAGCACCTTTTTTCGCTTTCGGCATCCTCCGGAGCAAAAAAGACAAACGTCCAGGTTTTGCAGCCACAGCAAAGGTGCCAGCGGGGAAAAGTAATGCTGGTTCTCACTGCCTCCTGGAACCCTTTCAAATGCCCCTGACAATTTGGCCCTCTCTGCTTTCCTGCGGACTCTATCCTCAAAAGCACCTTTTTTCGCTTTCGGGGGTGTTTGGAGCAAAAAAGACAAACGTCAGCTTTTGCTGCCACAGCAAAGGTGCCAGCGGGGAAAAGTAATGCTGGTTCTCACTGCCTCCTGGAACCCTTTCAAATGCCCCAGACAATTTGGCCCTCTCTGCTTTCCTGCGGACTCCATCCTCAAAAGCACCTTTTTTCACTTTCGGCGCCCTCCGGTGGTAAAAACACAAACGTCCAGGTTTTGCTGCCACAGCAAAGGTGCCAGCGGGGAAAAGTAATGCTGGTTCTCACTGCCTCCTGGAACCCTTTCAAATGCCACAGACAATTTGGCCCTCTCTGCTTTCCTGCGGACTCCATCCTCAAAAGCACCTTTTTTCGCTTTCGGCATCCTCCGGAGCAAAAAAGACAAACGTCCAGCTTTTGCTGCCACAGCAAAGGTGCCAGCGGGGAAAAGTGATGCTGGTCCTCATTGCCTCCTGGAACCTCTTCAAATGCCCCCGACAATTGGCCCTCTCTGCTTTCCTGCGGACTCCATCCTCAAAAGCACCTTTTTTCGCTTTCGGGGGTGTTTGGAGCAAAAAAGACAAACGTCCAGGTTTTGCTGCCACAGTAAAGGTGCCAGCGGGGAAAAGTAATGCTGGTTCTCACTGCCTCCTGGAACCCTTTCAAATGCACCACACAATTTGGCCCTCTCTGCTTTCCTGCGGACTCCATCCTCAAAAGCACCTTTTCTCGGTTTGGCAGCCTCCGGAGCAAAAAAGACAAACGTCCAGCTTTTGCTGCCACAGCAAAGGTGCCAGCGGGGGAAAAGTAATGCTGGTTCTCACTGCCTCCTGGAACCCTTTCAAATGAACCACACAATTTGGCCCTCTCTGCTTTCCTGCGGACTCCATCCTCAAAAGCACCTTTTTTTCGCTTTAGGCAGCCTCCGGAGCAAAAAAGACAAACGTCCAGCTTTTGCTGCCACAGCAAAGGTGCCAGCGGGGAAAAGTAATGCTGGTTCTCACTGCCTCCTGGAACCCTTTCAAATGCACCACACAATTTGGCCCTCTCTGCTTTCCTGCGGACTCTGTCCTCAAAAGCACCTTTTTTCGCTTTCGTCGGTGTTTGGAGCAAAAAAGAGAAACGTCCAGCTTTTGCTGCCACAGCAAAGGTGCCAGCGGTGAAAAGGAATGCTGGTTCTCACTGCCTCCTGGAACCCTTTCAAATGCCACAGACAATTTGGCCTCTCTGCTTTCTTGCGGACTCCATCCTCAAAAGCACCTTTTTTCGCTTTCGGCATCCTCCGGAGCAAAAAAGACAAACGTCCAGCTTTTGCTGCCACAGCAAAGGTGCCAGCGGGGAAAAGTAATGCTGGTTCTCACTGCCTCCTGGAACCCTTTCAAATGCCACAGACAATTTGGCCCTCTCAAAGACAAACGTCCAGCTTTTGCTGCCACAGCAAAGGTGCAGCGGGAAAAGTAATGCTGGTTCTCACTGCCTCCTGGAACCCTTTCAAATGCACCACCACAATTTGGCCCTCTCTGCTTTCCTGCGGACTCTATCCTCAAAAGCACTTTTTGCCTTTCGAGGATAGAGTCCGCAGGAAACAGAGAGGGCCAAATTGTCTGTGGCATTTGAAAGGGTTCCAGGAGGCAGTGAGAACCAGCATTACTTTTCCCCGCTGGCACCTTTGCTGTGGCAGCAAAGCTGGACGTTTGTCTTTTTTGCTCCGGAGGATGCCGAAAGCGAAAAAAGGTGCTTTTGAGGATGGAGTCCGCAAGAAAGCAGAGAGGGCCAAATTGTCTGTGGCATTTGAAAGGGTTCCAGGAGGCAGTGAGAACCAGCATTCCTTTTCACCGCTGGCACCTTTGCTGTGGCAGCAAAAGCTGGACGTTTCTCTTTTTTGCTCCAAACACCGACGAAAGCGAAAAAAGGTGCTTTTGAGGACAGAGTCCGCAGGAAAGCAGAGAGGGCCAAATTGTGTGGTGCATTTGAAAGGGTTCCAGGAGGCAGTGAGAACCAGCATTACTTTTCCCCGCTGGCACCTTTGCTGTGGCAGCAAAAGCTGGACGTTTGTCTTTTTTGCTCCGGAGGCTGCCTAAAGCGAAAAAGGTGCTTTTGAGGATGGAGTCCGCAGGAAAGCAGAGAGGGCCAAATTGTGTGGTTCATTTGAAAGGGTTCCAGGAGGCAGTGAGAACCAGCATTACTTTTCCCCGCTGGCACCTTTGCTGTGGCAGCAAAAGCTGGACGTTTGTCTTTTTTGCTCCGGAGGCTGCCAAACCGAGAAAAGGTGCTTTGAGGATGGAGTCCGCAGGAAAGCAGAGAGGGCCAAATTGTGTGGTGCATTTGAAAGGGTTCCAGGAGGCAGTGAGAACCAGCATTACTTTTCCCCGCTGGCACCTTTACTGTGGCAGCAAAACCTGGACGTTTGTCTTTTTTGCTCCAAACACCCCCGAAAGCGAAAAAAGGTGCTTTTGAGGATGGAGTCCGCAGGAAAGCAGAGAGGGCCAAATTGTCGGGGGCATTTGAAGAGGTTCCAGGAGGCAATGAGGACCAGCATCACTTTTCCCCGCTGGCACCTTTGCTGTGGCAGCAAAAGCTGGACGTTTGTCTTTTTTGCTCCGGAGGATGCCGAAAGCGAAAAAAGGTGCTTTTGAGGATGGAGTCCGCAGGAAAGCAGAGAGGGCCAAATTGTCTGTGGCATTTGAAAGGGGTTCCAGGAGGCAGTGAGAACCAGCATTACTTTTCCCCGCTGGCACCTTTGCTGTGGCAGCAAAACCTGGACGTTTGTGTTTTTACCACCGGAGGGCGCCGAAGTGAAAAAAGGTGCTTTTGAGGATGGAGTCCGCAGGAAAGCAGAGAGGGCCAAATTGTCTGGGGCATTTGAAAGGGTTCCAGGAGGCAGTGAGAACCAGCATTACTTTTCCCCGCTGGCACCTTTGCTGTGGCAGCAAAAGCTGGACGTTTGTCTTTTTTTGCTCCAAACACCCCGAAAGCGAAAAAAGGTGCTTTGAGGATAGAGTCCGCAGGAAAGCAGAGAGGGCCAAATTGTCAGGGGCATTTGAAAGGGTTCCAGGAGGCAGTGAGAACCAGCATTACTTTTCCCCGCTGGCACCTTGCTGTGGCTGCAAAACCTGGACGTTTGTCTTTTTTGCTCCGGAGGATGCCGAAAGCGAAAAAAGGTGCTTTTGAGGATGGAGTCCGCAGGAAAGCAGAGAGGGCCAAATTGTCTGGGGCATTTGAAAGGGTTCCAGGAGGCAGTGAGAACCAGCATTACTTTTCCCCGCTGGCACCTTTGCTGTGGCAGCAAAAGCTGGACGTTTTTCATTTTTGCTCCAAACACCCCCGAAAGCGAAAAAAGGTGCTTTGAGGATAGAGTCCCGCAGGAAAGCAGAGAGGGCCAAATTGTCTGTGGCATTTGAAAGGGTTCCAGGAGGCAGTGAGAACCAGCATTACTTTTCCCCGCTGGCACCTTTGCTGTGGCAGCAAAAGCTGGACGTTTGTCTTTTTACCACCGGAGTTTGCCGAATGCGAAAACAGGTGCTTTTGAGGATGGAGTCCGCAGGAAAGCAGAGAGGGCCAAATTGTGTGGTGCATTTGAAAGGGTTCCAGGAGGCAGTGAGAACCAGCATTACTTTTCCCCCGCTGGCACCTTGCTGTGGCAGCAAAACCTGGACGTTTGTCTTTTTTGCTCCGGAGGCTGCCGAAAGCGAAAACAGGTGCTTTTGAGGATGGAGTCCGCAGGAAAGCAGAGAGTGCCAAATTGTCTGGGGCATTTGAAGAGGTTCCTGGAGGCAGTGAGAACCAGCATTACTTTCCCCGCTGGCACTATTGCTGTGTCAGCAAAACCTGGACGTTTGTCTTTTTTGCTCCGGAGGATGCCGAAAGCGAAAAAAGGTGCTTTTGAGGGATGGAGTCCGCAGGAAAGCAGAGAGGGCCAAATTGTCTGTGGCATTTGAAAGGGTTCCAGGAGGCAGTGAGAACCAGCATTACTTTTCCCCGCTGGCATTTTTGCTGTGGCAGCAAAAGCTGGACGTTTGTCTTTTTGCTCCGGAGGCTGCTGAAAGCGAAAAAAGGTGCTTTTGAGGATGGAGTCCGCAGGAAAGCAGAGAGTGCCAAATTGTCTGGGGCATTTGAAGAGGTTCCAGGAGGCAGTGAGAACCAGCATTACTTTTCCCCGCTGGCACCTTTGCTGTGTCAGCAAAACCTGGACGTTTGTCTTTTTTGCTCCGGAGGCTGCCAAACCGAGAAAAGGTGCTTTTGAGGATGGAGTCCGCAAGAAAGCAGAGAGGGCCAAATTGTCTGTGGCATTTGAAAGGGTTCCAGGAGGCAGTGAGAACCAGCATTACTTTTCCCAGCTGGCACCTTTGCTGTGGCAGCAAAAGCTGGACGTTTGTCTTTTTTGCTCTAAACAACGCCGAAAGCGAAAACAGGTGCTTTTGAGGATAGAGTCCGCAGGAAAAGCAGAGAGGGCCAAATTGTGTGGTGCATTTGAAAGGGTTACAGGAGGCAGTGAGAACCAGCATTACTTTTCCCCGCTGGCACCTTTGCTGTGGCAGCAAAAGCTGGACGTTTGTCTTTTTTGCTCCAAACACCGCCGAAAGCGAAAAAAGGTGCTTTTGAGGATGGAGTCCGCAGGAAAACAGAGAGGGCCAAATTGTCTGGGGCATTTGAAAGGGTTCCAGGAGGCAGTGAGAACCAGCATTACTTTTCCCCGCTGGCACCTTTGCTGTGGCAGCAAAAGCTGGACGTTTGTCTTTTTTGCTCCGGAGGCTGTCGAAAGCGAAAAAAGGTGCTTTTGAGATGGAGTCCGCAGGAAAGCAGAGAGGGCCAAATTGTGTGGTGCATTGAAAGGGTTCCAGGAGGCAGTGAGAACCAGCATTACTTTTCCCCACTGGCACCTTTTCTGTGGCAGCAAAAGCTGGACGTTTGTCTTTTTGCTCCAAACACCCCCGAAAGCGAAAAAAGGTGCTTTTGAGGATAGAGTCCGCAGGAAAGCAGAGAGGGCCAAATTGTGTGTGCATTTGAAAGGGTTCCAGGAGGCAGTGAGAACCAGCATTACTTTTCCCCGCTGGCACCTTTGCTGTGGCAGCAAAAGCTGGACGTTTGTCTTTTTTGCTCCAAACACCCCCGAAAGCGAAAACAGGTGCTTTTGAGGATGGAGTCCGCAGGAAAGCAGAGAGGGCCAAATTGTCTGTGGCATTTGAAAGGGTTCCAGGAGGCAGTGAGAACCAGCATTACTTTTCCCCGCTGGCACCTTTGCTGTGGCAGCAAAGCTGGACGTTTGTCTTTTTTGCTCCAAACACCCCCGAAAGCGAAAAAAGGTGCGTTTGAGGATAGAGTCCGCAGGAAAGCAGAGAGGGCCAAATTGTGTGGTGCATTTGAAAGGGTTCCAGGAGGCAGTGAGAACCCAGCATTACTTTTCCCCGCTGGCACCTTTGCTGTGGCAGCAAAAGCTGGACGTTTGTCTTTTTTGCTCTAAACACAGCCGAAAGCGAGAAAAGGTGCTTTTGAGGATGGAGTCCGCAGGAAAGCAGAGAGGGCCAAATTGTGTGGTGCATTTGAAAGGGTTCCAGGAGGCAGTGAGAACCAGCATTACTTTTCCCCGCTGGCACCTTTGCTGTGGCAGCAAAAGCTGGACGTTTGTCTTTTTTGCTCCAAACACCGCCGAAAGCGAAAAAAGGTGCTTTTGAGGATGGAGTCCGCAGGAAAGCAGATAGTGCCAAATTGTCTGGGGCATTTGAAGAGGTTCCTGGAGGCAGTGAGAACCAGCATTACTTTTCCCCGCTGGCACTATTGCTGTGTCAGCAAAACCTGGACGTTTGTCTTTTTTGCTCCGGAGGATGCCGAAAGCGAAAAAAGGTGCTTTTGAGGATGGAGTCCGCAGGAAAGCAGAGAGGGCCAAAATTGTCTGTGGCATTTGAAAGGGTTCCAGGAGGCAGTGAGAACCAGCATTACTTTTCCCCGCTGGCATTTTTGCTGTGGCAGCAAAAGCTGGACGTTTGTCTTTTTGCTCCGGAGGCTGCTGAAAGCGAAAAAAGGTGCTTTTGAGGATGGAGTCCGCAGGAAAGCAGAGAGTGCCAAATTGTCTGGGGCATTTGAAGAGGTTCCAGGAGGCAGTGAGAACCAGCATTACTTTTCCCCGCTGGCACCTTTGCTGTGTCAGCAAAACCTGGACGTTTGTCTTTTTTGCTCCGGAGGCTGCCAAACCGAGAAAAGGTGCTTTTGAGGATGGAGTCCGCAAGAAAGCAGAGAGGGCCAAATTGTCTGTGGCATTTGAAAGGGTTCCAGGAGGCAGTGAGAACCAGCATTACTTTTCCCAGCTGGCACCTTTGCTGTGGCAGCAAAAGCTGGACGTTTGTCTTTTTTGCTCTAAACAACGCCGAAAGCGAAAACAGGTGCTTTTGAGGATGGAGTCCGCAGGAAAACAGAGAGGGCCAAATTGTGTGGTGCATTTGAAAGGGTTCCAGGAGGCAGTGAGAACCAGCATTACTTTTCCCCGCTGGCACCTTTGCTGTGGCAGCAAAAGCTGGACGTTTGTCTTTTTTTGCTCCGGAGGCTGTCGAAAGCGAAAAAAGGTGCTTTTGAGGATGGAGTCCGCAGGAAAGCAGAGAGGGCCAAATTGTGTGGTGCATTTGAAAGGGTTCCAGGAGGCAGTGAGAACCAGCATTACTTTTCCCCCACTGGCACCTTTTCTGTGGCAGCAAAAGCTGGACGTTTGTCTTTTTTGCTCCAAACACCCCCGAAAGCGAAAAAAGGTGCTTTTGAGGATAGAGTCGCAGGAAAGCAGAGAGGGCCAAATTGTGTGGTGCATTTGAAAGGGTTCCAGGAGGCAGTGAGAACCAGCATTACTTTTCCCCGCTGGCACCTTTGCTGTGGCAGCAAAAGCTGGACGTTTGTCTTTTTTGCTCCAAACACCCCCGAAAGCGAAAAAGGTGCTTTTGAGGATGGAGTCCGCAGGAAAGCAGAGAGGGCCAAATTGTCTGTGGCATTTGAAAGGGTTCCAGGAGGCAGTGAGAACCAGCATTAGTTTTCCCCGCTGGCACCTTTGCTGTGGCAGCAAAAGCTGGACGTTTGTCTTTTTTGCTCCAAACACCCCCGAAAGCGAAAAAAGGTGCGTTTGAGGATAGAGTCCGCAGGAAAGCAGAGAGGGCCAAATTGTGTGGTGCATTTGAAAGGGTTCCAGGAGGCAGTGAGAACCAGCATTACTTTTCCCCGCTGGCACCTTTGCTGTGGCAGCAAAAGCTGGACGTTTGTCTTTTTTGCTCTAAACACAGCCGAAAGCGAGAAAAGGTGCTTTTGAGGATGGAGTCCGCAGGAAAGCAGAGAGGGCCAAATTGTGTGGTGCATTTGAAAGGGTTCCAGGAGGCAGTGAGAACCAGCATTACTTTTCCCCGCTGGCACCTTTGCTGTGGCAGCAAAAGCTGGACGTTTGTCTTTTTTGCTCCAAACACCGCCGAAAGCGAAAAAGGTGCTTTTGAGGATGGAGTCCGCAGGAAAGCAGAGAGGGCCAAATTGTGTGGTGCATTTGAAAGGGTTCCAGGAGGCAGTGAGAACCAGCATTACTTTTCCCCGCTGGCACCTTTGCTGTGGCAGCAAAAGCTGGACGTTTGTCTTTTTTGCTCCAAACACCCCCGAAAGCGAAAAAAGGTGCTTTTGAGGATAGAGTCCGCAGGAAAGCATAGAGGGCCAAATTGTGTCGTGCATTTGAAAGGGTTCCAGAGGCAGTGAGAACCAGCATTACTTTTCCCGCTGTCACCTTTGCTGTGGCAGCAAAAGCTGACGTTTGTCTTTTTGCTCCAAACACCGCCGAAAGCGAAAAAAGGTGCTTTTGAGGATAGAGTCCGCAGGAAAGCAGAGAGGGCCAAATTGTGTGGTGCATTTGAAAGGGTTCCAGGAGGCAGTGAGAACCAGCATTACTTTTCCCCGCTGGCACCTTTGCTGTGGCAGCAAAAGCTGGACGTTTGTCTTTTTTGCTCCAAACACCCCCGAAAGCGAAAAAAGGTGCTTTTGAGGATAGAGTCCGCAGGAAAGCAGAGAGGGCCAAATTGTGTGGTGCATTTGAAAGGGTTCCAGGAGGCAGTGAGAACCAGCATTACTTTTCCCCGCTGGCACCTTTGCTGTGGCAGCAAAAGCTGGACGTTTGTCTTTTTTGCTCCAAACCCCCCCGAAAGCGAGAAAAGGTGCTTTTGAGGATAGAGTCCGCAGGAAAACAGAGAGGGCCAAATTGTCTGGGGCATTTGAAAGGGTTCCAGGAGGCAGTGAGAACCAGCATTACTTTTCCCCGCTGGCACCTTTGCTGTGGCAGCAAAAGCTGGACGTTTGTCTTTTTTTGCTCCAAAACACCGCCGAAAGCGAAAAAAGGTGCTTTTGAGGATGGAGTCCGCAGGAAAGCAGAGAGGGCCAAATTGTCTGGGGCATTTGAAAGGGTTCCAGGAGGCAGTGAGAACCAGCATTACTTTTCCCGCTGGCACCTTTGCTGTGGCAGCAAAAGCTGGACGTTTGTCTTTTTTGCTCCAAACACCCCCGAAAGCGAAAAAAGGTGCTTTTGAGGATAGAGTCCGCAGGAAAGCAGAGAGGGCCAAATTGTGTGGTGCATTTGAAAGGGTTCCAGGAGGCAGTGAGAACCAGCATTACTTTTCCCCGCTGGCACCTTTGCTGTGGCAGCAAAAGCTGGACGTTTGTCTTTTTTGCTCTAAACACCGCCGAAAGCGAGAAAAGGTGCTTTCGAGGATAGAGTCCGCAGGAAAACAGAGAGGGCCAAATTGTCTGGGGCATTTGAAAGGGTTCCAGGAGGCAGTGAGAACCAGCATTACTTTTCCCCGCTGGCACCTTTGCTGTGGCAGCAAAAGCTGGACGTTTGTCTTTTTTGCTCCGGAGGATGCCGAAAGCGAAAAAAGGTGCTTTTGAGGATGGAGTCCGCAAGAAAGCAGAGAGGGCCAATTGTCTGTGGCATTTGAAAGGGTTCCAGGAGGCAGTGAGAACCAGCATTCCTTTTCCCCGCTGGCACCTTTGCTGTGGCAGCAAAAGCTGGACGTTTCTCTTTTTTGCTCCAAACACCGACGAAAGCGAAAAAAGGTGCTTTTGAGGACAGAGTCCGCAGGAAAGCAGAGAGGGCCAAATTGTGTGGTGCATTTGAAAGGGTTCCAGGAGGCAGTGAGAACCAGCATTACTTTTCCCCGCTGGCACCTTTGCTGTGGCAGCAAAAGCTGGACGTTTGTCTTTTTTGCTCCGGAGGCTGCCGAAAGCGAAAAAGGTGCTTTTGAGATGGAGTCCGCAGAAAGCAGAGAGGGCCAAATTGTGTGGTTCATTTGAAAGGGTTCCAGGAGGCAGTGAGAACCAGCATTACTTTCCCCGCTGGCACCTTTGCTGTGGCAGCAAAAGTTGGACGTTTGTCTTTTTTGCTCCGGAGGCTGCCAAACCGAGAAAAGGTGCTTTTGAGGATGGAGTCCGCAGGAAAGCAGAGAGGGCCAAATTGTGTGGTGCATTTGAAAGGGTTCCAGGAGGCAGTGAGAACCAGCATTACTTTTCCCCGCTGCACCTTTGCTGTGGCAGCAAAAGCTGGACGTTTGTCTTTTTGCTCCAAACACCCCCGAAAGCGAAAAAAGGTGCTTTTGAGGATAGAGTCCGCAGGAAAGCAGAGAGGGCCAAATTGTGTGGTGCATTTGAAAGGGTTCCAGGAGGCAGTGAGAACCAGCATTACTTTTCCCGGCTGGCACCTTTGCTGTGGCAGCAAAAGCTGGACGTTTGTCTTTTTTGCTCCAAACACCCCCGAAAGCAAAAAAAGGTGCTTTTGAGGATAGATTCCGCAGGAAAGCAGAGAGGGCCAAATTGTGTGGTGCATTTGAAAGGGTTCCAGGAGGCAGTGAGAACCAGCATTACTTTTCCCCGCTGGCACCTTTGCTGTGGCAGCAAAAGCTGGACGTTTGTCTTTTTTGCTCCAAACACCGCCGAAAGCGAGAAAAGATGGTTTTGAGGATAGAGTCCGCAGGAAAACAGAGAGGGCCAAATTGTGTGGTGCATTTGAAAGGGTTCAGGAGGCAGTGAGAACCAGCATTACTTTCCCTGCTGGCACCTTTGCTGTGGCAGCAAAAGCTGGACGTTTGTCTTTTTTGCTCCAAACACCGCCGAAAGCGAAAAAAGGTGCTTTGAGGATGGAGTCCGCAGGAAAGCAGAGAGGGCCAAATTGTGTGGTGCATTTGAAAGGGTTCCAGGAGGCAGTGAGAACCAGCATTACTTTTCCCCGCTGGCACCTTTGCTGTGGCAGCAAAAGCTGGACGTTTGTCTTTTTTGCTCCAAACACCCCCGAAAGCGAAAAAGGTGCGTTTGAGGATAGAGTCCGCAGGAAAGCAGAGAGGGCCAAATTGTGTGGTGCATTTGAAAGGGTTCCAGGAGGCAGTGAGAACCAGCATTACTTTTCCCGCTGGCACCTTTGCTGTGGCAGCAAAAGCTGGACGTTTGTCTTTTTGCTCCAAACACCCCGAAAGCGAAAAAAGGTGCTTTTGAGGATAGAGTCCGCAGGAAAGCAGAGAGGGCCAAATTGTGTGGTGCATTTGAAAGGGTTCCAGGAGGCAGTGAGAACCAGCATTACTTTTCCCCGCTGGCACCTTTGCTGTGGCAGCAAAAGCTGGACGTTTGTCTTTTTGCTCTAAACACCGCCGAAAGCGAGAAAAGGTGCTTTTGAGGATAGAGTCCGCAGGAAACAGAGAGGGCCAAATTGTCTGGGGCATTTGAAAGGGTTCCAGGAGGCAGTGAGAACCAGCATTACTTTTCCCCACTGGCACCTTTGCTGTGGCAGCAAAAGCTGGACGTTTGTCTTTTTTGCTCCGGAGGATGCCGAAAGCGAAAAAAGGTGCTTTTGAGGATGGAGTCCGCAGGAAAGCAGAGAGGGCCAAATTGTCTGTGGCATTTGAAAGGGTTCCAGGAGGCAGTGAGAACCAGCATTACTTTTCCCCGCTGGCACCTTTGCTGTGGCAGCAAAAGCTGGACGTTTGTCTTTTTTGCTCCAAACACCGCCGAAAGCGAAAAAAGGTGCTTTTGAGGATAGAGTCCGCAGGAAAGCAGAGAGGGCCAAATTGTGTGGTGCATTTGAAAGGGTTCCAGGAGGCAGTGAGAACCAGCATTACTTTTCCCCGCTGGCACCTTTGCTGTGGCAGCAAAAGCTGGACGTTTGTCTTTTTTGCTCCAAACACCGCCGAAAGCGAGAAAAGGTGCTTTTGAGGATGGAGTCCGCAGGAAAGCAGAGAGGGCCAAATTGTCTGTGGCATTTGAAAGGGTTCCAGGAGGCAGTGAGAACCAGCATTACTTTTCCCCGCTGGCACCTTTGCTGTGTCAGCAAACCTGGACGTTTGTCTTTTTTTGCTCCGGAGGCTGCCAAACCGAGAAAAGGTGCATTTGAGGATGGAGTCCGCAAGAAAGCAGAGAGGGCCAAATTGTCTGTGGCATTTGAAGGGTTCCAGGAGGCAGTGAGAACCAGCATTACTTTTCCCAGCTGGCACCTTTGCTGTGGCAGCAAAAGCTGGACGTTTGTCTTTTTTGCTCTAAACACCGCCGAAAGCGAAAACAGGTGCTTTTGAGGATAGAGTCCGCAGGAAAGCAGAGAGGGCCAAATTGTGTGGTGCATTTGAAAGGGTTACAGGAGGCAGTGAGAACCAGCATTACTTTTCCCCGCTGCACCTTTGCTGTGGCAGCAAAAGCTGGACGTTTGTCTTTTTGCTCCAAACACCGCCGAAAGCGAAAAAAGGTGCTTTTGAGGATGGAGTCCGCAGGAAAACAGAGAGGGCCAAATTGTCTGTGGCATTTGAAAGGGTTCCAGGAGGCAGTGAGAACCAGCATTACTTTTCCCCGCTGTCACCTTTGCTGTGGCAGCAAAAGCTGGACGTTTGTCTTTTTTGCTCCAAACACCGCCGAAAGCGAATAAAGGTGCTTTTGAAGATGGAGTCCGCAGGAAGCAGAGAGGGCCAAATTGTCTGTGGCATTTGAAAGGGTTCCAGGAGGTAGTGAGAACCAGCATTACTTTTCCCGCTGGCACCTTTGCTGTGGCAGCAAAACCTGGACGTTTGTCTTTTTTTGCTCCGGAGGCTGTCGAAAGCGAAAAAAGGTGCTTTTGAGGATGGAGTCCGCAGGAAAGCAGAGAGGGCCAAATTGTCTGGGCATTTGAAAGGGTTCCAGGAGGCAGTGAGAACCAGCATTACTTTTCCCCGCTGGCACCTTTGCTGTGGCAGCAAAAGCTGGACGTTTGTCTTTTTGCTCCAAACACCGCCGAAAGCGAGAAAAGGTGCTTTTGAGGATAGAGTCCGCAGGAAAGCAGAGAGGGCCAAATTGTCTGGGGCATTTGAAGAGGTTCCAGGAGGCAGTGAGAACCAGCATTACTTTTCCCCGCTGGCACCTTTGCTGTGTCAGCAAAACCTGGACGTTTGTCTTTTTGCTCCGGAGGCTGCCAAACCGAGAAAAGGTGCTTTTGAGGATGGAGTCCGCAAGAAAGCAGAGAGGGCCAAATTGTCTGTGGCATTTGAAAGGGTTCCAGGAGGCAGTGAGAACCAGCATTACTTTTCCCAGCTGGCACCTTTGCTGTGGCAGCAAAGCTGGACGTTTGTCTTTTTTGCTCTAAACACCGCCGAAAGCGAAAACAGGTGCTTTTGAGGATAGAGTCGCAGGAAGCAGAGAGGGCAAATTGTGTGGTGCATTTGAAAGGGTTACAGGAGGCAGTGAGAACCAGCATTACCTTTTCCCCGCTGGCACCTTTGCTGTGGCAGCAAAAGCTGGACGTTTGTCTTTTTTGCTCCAAACACTGCCGAAAGCGAAAAAAGGTGCTTTTGAGGATGGAGTCCGCAGGAAAACAGAGAGGGCCAAATTGTCTGGGGCATTTGAAAGGGTTCCAGGAGGCAGTGAGAACCAGCATTACTTTTCCCCGCTGGCACCTTTGCTGTGGCAGCAAAAGCTGGACGTTTGTCTTTTTTGCTCCAAACACCGCCGAAGCGAATAAAGGTGCTTTTGAAGATGGAGTCCGCAGGAAAGCAGAGAGGGCCAAATTGTCTGTGGCATTTGAAAGGGTTCTAGGAGGTAGTGAGAACCAGCATTACTTTTCCCCGCTGGCACCTTTGCTGTGGCACCAAACCTGGACGTTTGTCTTTTTTGCTCCGGAGGCTGTCGAAAGCGAAAAAAGGTGCTTTTGAGGATGGAGTCCGCAGGAAAGCAGAGAGGGCCAAATTGTGTGGTGCATTTGAAAGGGTTCCAGGAGGCAGTGAGAACCAGCATTACTTTTCCCCACTGGCACCTTTTATGTGGCAGCAAAAGCTGGACGTTTGTCTTTTTTTGCTCCAAACACCCCCGAAAGCGAAAAAAGGTGCTTTTGAGGATAGAGTCCGCAGGAAAGCAGAGAGGGCCAAATTGTGTGGTGCATTTGAAAGGGTTCCAGGAGGCAGTGAGAACCAGCATTACTTTTCCCCGCTGGCACCTTTGCTGTGGCAGCAAAAGCTGGACGTTTGTCTTTTTTGCTCCAAACACCCCCGAAAGCGAAAAAAGGTGCTTTTGAGGTGGAGTCCGCAGGAAAGCAGAGAGGGCCAAATTGTCTGTGGCATTTGAAAGGGTTCCAGGAGGCAGTGAGAACCAGCATTAGTTTTCCCCGCTGGCACCTTTGCTGTGGCAGCAAAAGCTGGACGTTTGTCTTTTTTGCTCCAAACACCCCGAAAGCGAAAAAAGGTGCGTTGAGGATAGAGTCCGCAGGAAAGCAGAGAGGGCCAAATTGTGTGGTGCATTTGAAAGGGTTCCAGGAGGCAGTGAGAACCAGCATTACTTTTCCCCGCTGGCACCTTTGCTGTGGCAGCAAAAGCTGGACGTTTGTCTTTTTTGCTCTAAACACAGCCGAAAGCGAGAAAAGGTGCTTTTGAGGATGGAGTCCGCAGGGAAAGCAGAGAGGGCCAAATTGTGTGGTTGCATTTGAAAGGGTTCCAGGAGGCAGTGAGAACCAGCATTACTTTTCCCGCTGGCACCTTTGCTGTGGCAGCAAAAGCTGGACGTTTGTCTTTTTTGCTCCGGAGGCTGCCGAAAGCGAAAAAAGGTGCTTTTGAGGATGGAGTCCGCAAGAAAGCAGAGAGGGCCAAATTGTCTGGGGCATTTGAAGGCTTCCAGGAGGCAGTGAGAACCAGCATTACTTTTCCCCACTGGCACCTTTGCTGTGGCAGCAAAAGCTGGACGTTTGTCTTTTTTGCTCCAAACACCGCCGAAAGCGAAAAAAGGTGCTTTGAGGATAGAGTCCGCAGGAAAGCAGAGAGGGCCAAATTGTGTGGTGCATTTGAAAGGGTTCCAGGAGGCAGTGAGAACCAGCATTACTTTTCCCCGCTGGCACCTTTGCTGTGGCAGCAAAAGCTGGACGTTTGTCTTTTTTGCTCCAAACACCCCCGAAAGCGAAAAAAGGTGCTTTTGAGGATAGAGTCTGCAGGAAAGCAGAGAGGGCCAAATTGTGTGGTGCATTTGAAAGGGTTCCAGGAGGCAGTGAGAACCAGCATTACTTTTCCCGCTGGCACCTTTGCTGTGGCAGCAAAAGCTGGACGTTTGTCTTTTTTGCTCCAAACACCGCCGAAAGCGAGAAAAGGTGCTTTTGAGGATAGAGTCCGCAGGAAAGCAGAGAGGGCCAAATTGTGTGGTGCATTTGAAAGGGTTACAGGAGGCAGTGAGAACCAGCATTACTTTTCCCCGCTGGCACCTTTGCTGTGGCAGCAAAAGCTGGACGTTTGTCTTTTTTGCTCCAAACACCGCCGAAAGCGAAAAAAGTGCTTTTGAGGATGGAGTCCGCAGGAAAACAGAGAGGGCCAAATTGTCTGGGGCATTTGAAAGGGTTCCAGGAGGCAGTGAGAACCAGCATTACTTTTTCCCCGCTGGCACCTTTGCTGTGGCAGCAAAAGCTGGACGTTTGTCTTTTTGCTCCAAACACCGCCGAAAGCGAATAAAGGTGCTTTTGAAGATGGAGTCCGCAGGAAAGCAGAGAGGGCCAAATTGTCTGTGGCATTTGAAAGGGTTCCAGGAGGCAGTGAGAACCAGCATTACTTTTCCCCGCTGGCACCTTTGCTGTGACAGCAAAAGCTGGACGTTTGTCTTTTTTGCTCCGGAGGCTGTCGAAAGCGAAAAAAGGTGCTTTTGGAGATGGAGTCCGCAGGAAAGCAGAGAGGGCCAAATTGTGTGGGTGCATTTGAAAGGGTTCCAGGAGGCAGTGAGAACCAGCATTACTTTTCCCCACTGGCACCTTTTATGTGGCAGCAAAAGCTGGACGTTTGTCTTTTTTGCTCCAAACACCCCCGAAAGCGAAAAAAGGTGCTTTTGAGGATGGAGTCCGCAGGAAAGCAGAGAGGGCCAAATTGTGTGGTGCATTTGAAAGGGTTCCAGGAGGCAGTGAGAACCAGCATTACTTTTCCCCGCTGGCACCTTTGCTGTGGCAGCAAAAGCTGGACGTTTGTCTTTTTGCTCCAAACACCGCCGAAAGCGAAAAAAGGTGCTTTTGAGGATGGAGTCCGCAGGAAAGCAGAGAGGGCCAAATTGTGTGGTGCATTTGAAAGGGTTCCAGGAGGCAGTGAGAACCAGCATTACTTTTCCCCGCTGGCACCTTTGCTGTGGCAGCAAAAGCTGGACGTTTGTCTTTTTTGCTCCAAACACCCCCGAAAGCGAAAAAAGGTTCTTTTGAGGATAGGAGTCCGCAGGAAAGCATAGAGGGCCAAATTGTGTGGTGCATTTGAAAGGGTTCCAGGAGGCAGTGAGAACCAGCATTACTTTTCCCCGCTGGCACCTTTGCTGTGGCAGCAAAAGCTGGACGTTTGTCTTTTTGCTCCGGAGGCTGCCGAAAGCGAAAAAAGGTGCTTTTGGAGGATGGAGTCCGCAAGAAAGCAGAGAGGGCCAAATTGTCTGTGGCATTTGAAAGGGTTCCAGGAGGCAGTGAGAACCAGCATTACTTTTCCCCGCTGGCACCTTTGCTGTGGCAGCAAAAGCTGGACGTTTGTCTTTTTGCTCCAAACACCCCCGAAAGCGAAAAAAGGTGCTTTTGAGGATAGAGTCCGCAGGAAAGCAGAGAGGGCCAAATTGTGTGGTGCATTTGAAAGGGTTCCAGGAGGCAGTGAGAACCAGCATTACTTTTCCCCGCTGGCACCTTTGCTGTGGCAGCAAAAGCTGGACGTTTGTCTTTTTTGCTCCAAACACCCCCGAAAGCGAAAAAGGTGCTTTTGAGGATAGAGTCCGCAGGAAAGCATAGAGGGCCAAATTGTGTGGTGCATTTGAAAGGGTTCCAGGAGGCAGTGAGAACCAGCATTACTTTTCCCCGCTGGCACCTTTGCTGTGGCAGCAAAAGCTGGACGTTTGTCTTTTTTCCTCCAAACACCGCCGAAAGCGAGAAAAGGTGCTTTCGAGGATAGAGTCCGCAGGAAAACAGAGAGGGCCGAATTGTCTGGGGCATTTGAAAGGGTTCCAGGAGGCAGTGAGAACCAGCATTACTTTTCCCGCTGGCACCTTGCTGTGGCAGCAAAAGCTGGACGTTTGTCTTTTTTGCTCCAAACACCGCCGAAAGCGAAAAAAGGTGCTTTTGAGGATGGAGTCCGCAGGAAAGCAGAGAGGGCCAAATTGTCTGTGGCATTTGAAAGGGTTCCAGGAGGCAGTGAGAACCAGCATTACTTTTCCCCGCTGGCACCTTTGCTGTGGCAGCAAAAGCTGGACGTTTGTCTTTTTTGCTCCAAACACCCCCGAAAGCGAAAAAAAGGTGCTTTTGAGGATAGAGTCCGCAGGAAAGCAGAGAGGGCCAAATTGTGTGGTGCATTTGAAAGGTTTCCAGGAGGCAGTGAGAACCAG
>NW_028127857.1:0-119031 GCF_965231255.1 Vanellus vanellus
GCTGCCGAAAGCGAAAATAGGTGCTTTTGAAGATGGAGTCCGCAGGAAAGCAGAGAGGGCCAAATTGTCTGTGGCATTTGAAAGGGTTCCAGGAGGCAGTGAGAACCAGCATTACTTTTCCCCGCTGGCACCTTTGCTGTGGCAGCAAAAGCTGGACGTTTGTCTTTTTTGCTCCGGAGGCTGCCGAAAGCGAAAATAGGTGCTTTTGAGGATGGAGTCCGCAGGAAAGCAGAGAGGGCCAAATTGTCTGTGGCATTTGAAAGGGTTCCAGGAGGCAGTGAGAACCAGCATTACTTTTCCCCGCTGGCACCTTTGCTGTGGCAGCAAAAGCTGGACGTTTGTCTTTTTTTGCTCCGGAGGCTGCCGAAAGCGAAAACAGGTGCTTTTGAGGATGGAGTCCGCAGGAAAGCAGAGAGGGCCAAATTGTCTGGGGCATTTGAAGAGGTTCCAGGAGGCAGTGAGAACCAGCATTACTTTTCCCCGCTGGCACCTTTTCTGTGGCAGCAAAAGCTGGACGTTTGTCTTTTTTGCTCCGGAGGCTGCCGAAAGCGAAAACAGGTGCTTTTGAGGATGGAGTCCGCAGGAAAGCAGAGAGGGCCAAATTGTCTGGGGCATTTGAAAGAGTTCCAGGAGGCAGTGAGAACCAGCATTACTTTTCCCCGCTGGCACCTTTGCTGTGGCAGCAAAAGCTGGACGTTTGTCTTTTTTGCTCCGGAGGCTGCCGAAAGCGAAAATAGGTGCTTTTGAGGATGGAGTCCGCAGGAAAGCAGAGAGGGCCAAATTGTCTCTGGCATTTGAAAGAGTTCCAGGAGGCATTTAGAACCAGCATTACTTTTCCCCGCTGGCACCTTTGCTGTGGCAGCAAAAGCTGGACGTTTTTCTTTTTACCACCGGAGGGCGCCGAAAGTGAAAAAAGGCGCTTTTGAGGATAGAGTCCGCAGGAAAGCAGAGAGGGCCAAATTGTCAGGGGCATTTGAAAGGGTTCCAGGAGGCAGTGAGAACCAGCATTACTTTTCCCCACTGGCACCTTTGCTGTGGCAGCAAAAGCTGGACGTTTCTCTTTTTTGCTCCGGAGGCTGCCGAAAGCGAAAACAGGTGCTTTTGAGGATGGACTCCGCAGGAAAGCAGAGAGGGCCACATTGTCTGGGGCATTTGAAAGGGTTCCAGGAGGCAGTGAGAACCAGCATTACTTTTCCCCGCTGGCACCTTTGCTGTGGCAGCAAAAGCTGGACGTTTGTCTTTTTTGCTCCGGACGCTGCCGAAAGCGAAAACAGGTGCTTTTGAGGATGGAGTCCGCAGGAAAGCAGAGAGGGCCAAATTGTCTGTGGCATTTGAAAGGGTTCCAGGAGGCAGTGAGAACCAGCATTACTTTTCCCCGCTGGCACCTTTGCTGAGGCAGCAAAAGCTGGCCGTTTGTCTTTTTTGCTCCGGAGGCTGCCGAAAGCGAAAACAGGTGCTTTTGAGGATGGAGTCCGCAGGAAAGCAGAGAGGGCCAAATTGTCTGGGGCATTTGAAGAGGTTCCAGGAGGCAGTGAGAACCAGCATTACTTTTCCCCGCTGGCACCTTTGCTGTGGCAGCAAAAGCTGGACGTTTGTCTTTTTTGCTCCGGAGGCTGCCGAAAGCGAAAATAGGTGCTTTTGAGGATGGAGTCCGCAGGAAAGCAGAGAGGGCCAAATTGTCTGGGGCATTTGAAGAGGTTCCAGGAGGCAGTGAGAACCAGCATTACTTTTCCCCGCTGGCACCTTTGCTGTGGCAGCAAAAGCTGGACGTTTGTCTTTTTTGCTCCGGAGGCTGCCGAAAGCGAAAACAGGTGCTTTTGAGGATGGAGTCCGCAGGAAAGCAGAGAGGGCCAAATTGTCTGTGGCATTTGAAAGGGTTCCAGGAGGCAGTGAGAACCAGCATTACTTTTCCCCGCTGGCACCTTTGCTGTGGCAGCAAAAGCTGGACGTTTGTCTTTTTTGCTCCGGAGGCTGCCGAAAGCGAAAACAGGTGCTTTTGAGGATGGAGTCCACAGGAAAGCAGAGAGGGCCAAATTGTCTGGGGCATTTGAAAGGGTTCCAGGAGGCAGTGAGAACCAGCATTACTTTTCCCCGCTGGCACCTTTGCTGTGGCAGCAAAAGCTGGACGTTTGTCTTTTTTGCTCCGGAGGCTGCCGAAAGCGAAAATAGGTGCTTTTGAGGATGGAGTCCGCAGGAAAGCAGAGAGGGCCAAATTGTCTGGGGCATTTGAAAGAGTTCCAGGAGGCAGTGAGAACCAGCATTACCTTTCCCCGCTGGCACCTTTGCTGTGGCAGCAAAAGCTGGACGTTTGTCTTTTTACCACCGGAGGGCGCCGAAAGAGAAAAAAGGCGCTTTTGAGGATAGAGTCCGCAGGAAAGCAGAGAGGGCCAAATTGTCAGGGGCATTTGAAAGGGTTCCAGGAGGCAGTGAGAACCAGCATTACTTTTCCCCACTGGCACCTTTGCTGTGGCAGCAAAAGCTGGACGTTTGTCTTTTTTGCTCCGGACGCTGCCGAAAGCGAAAACAGGTGCTTTTGAGGATGGAGTCCGCAGGAAAGCAGAGAGGGCCAAATTGTCTGGGGCATTTGAAAGGGTTCCAGGAGGCAGTGAGAACCAGCATTACTTTTCCCCGCTGGCACCTTTTCTGTGGCAGCAAAAGCTGGACGTTTGTCTTTTTTGCTCCGGAGGCTGCCGAAAGCGAAAACAGGTGCTTTTGAGGATGGAGTCCGCAGGAAAGCAGAGAGGGCCAAATTGTCTGTGGCATTTGAAAGGGTTCCAGGAGGCAGTGAGAACCAGCATTACTTTTCCCCGCTGGCACCTTTGCTGAGGCAGCAAAAGCTGGACGTTTGTCTTTTTTGCTCCGGAGGCTGCCGAAAGCGAAAACAGGTGCTTTTGAGGATGGAGTCCGCAGGAAAGCAGAGAGGGCCAAATTGTCTGGGGCATTTGAACAGGTTCCAGGAGGCAGTGAGAACCAGCATTACTTTTCCCCGCTGGCACCTTTGCTGTGGCAGCAAAAGCTGGACGTTTGTCTTTTTTGCTCCGGACGCTGCCGAAAGCGAAAACAGGTGCTTTTGAGGATGGAGTCCGCAGGAAAGCAGAGAGGGCCAAATTGTCTGGGGCATTTGAAAGGGTTCCAGGAGGCAGTGAGAACCAGCATTACTTTTCCCCGCTGGCACCTTTGCTGTGGCAGCAAAAGCTGGACGTTTGTCTTTTTTGCTCCGGAGGCTGTCGAAAGCGAAAACAGGTGCTTTTGAGGATGGAGTCCACAGGAAAGCAGAGAGGGCCAAATTGTCTGTGGCATTTGAAAGGGTTCCAGGAGGCAGTGAGAACCAGCATTACTTTTCCCCGCTGGCACCTTTGCTGTGGCAGCAAAAGCTGGACGTTTGTCTTTTTTGCTCCGGAGGCTGCCGAAAGCGAAAATAGGTGCTTTTGAGGATGGAGTCCGCAGGAAAGCAGAGAGGGCCAAATTGTCTGTGGCATTTGAAAGAGTTCCAGGAGGCAGTGAGAACCAGCATCACTTTTCCCCGCTGGCACCTTTCCTGTGGCAGCAAAAGCTGGACGTTTGTCTTTTTACCACCGGAGGGCGCCGAAAGTGAAAAAAGGCGCTTTTGAGGATAGAGTCCACAGGAAAGCAGAGAGGGCCAAATTGTCTGGGGCATTTGAAAGGGTTCCAGGAGGCAGTGAGAACCAGCATTACTTTTCCCCGCTGGCACCTTTGCTGTGGCAGCAAAAGCTGGACGTTTGTCTTTTTTGCTCCGGAGGCTGCCGAAAGCGAAAATAGGTGCTTTTGAGGATGGAGTCCGCAGGAAAGCAGAGAGGGCCAAATTGTCTGTGGCATTTGAAAGGGTTCCAGGAGGCAGTGAGAACCAGCATTACTTTTCCCCGCTGGCACCTTTGCTGTGGCAGCAAAAGCTGGACGTTTGTCTTTTTTGCTCCGGAGGCTGCTGAAAGCGAAAACAGGTGCTTTTGAGGATGGAGTCTGCAGGAAAGCAGAGAGGGCCAAATTGTCTGTGGCATTTGAAAGGGTTCCAGGAGGCAGTGAGAACCAGCATTACTTTTCCCCGCTGGCACCTTTGCTGTGGCAGCAAAAGCTGGACGTTTGTCTTTTTTGCTCCGGAGGCTGCCGAAAGCGAAAATAGGTGCTTTTGAAGATGGAGTCCGCAGGAAAGCAGAGAGGGCCAAATTGTCTGGGGCATTTGAAGAGGTTCCAGGAGGCAGTGAGAACCAGCATTACTTTTCCCCGCTGGCACCTTTGCTGTGGCAGCAAAAGCTGGACGTTTGTCTTTTTTGCTCCGGAGGCTGCCGAAAGCGAAAACAGGTGCTTTTGAGGATGGAGTCCGCAGGAAAGCAGAGAGGGCCAAATTGTCTGGGGCATTTGAAGAGGTTCCAGGAGGCAGTGAGAACCAGCATTACTTTTCCCCGCTGGCACCTTTGCTGTGGCAGCAAAAGCTGGACGTTTGTCTTTTTTGCTCCGGAGGCTGCCGAAAGCGAAAACAGGTGCTTTTGAGGATGGAGTCCGCAGGAAAGCAGAGAGGGCCAAATTGTCTGGGGCATTTGAAAGGGTTCCAGGAGGCAGTGAGAACCAGCATTACTTTTCCCCGCTGGCACCTTTGCTGTGGCAGCAAAAGCTGGACGTTTGTCTTTTTTGCTCCGGAGGCTGCCGAAAGAGAAAAAAGGCGCTTTTGAGGATAGAGTCCGCAGGAAAGCAGAGAGGGCCAAATTGTCAGGGGCATTTGAAAGGGTTCCAGGAGGCAGTGAGAACCAGCATTACTTTTCCCCACTGGCACCTTTGCTGTGGCAGCAAAAGCTGGACGTTTGTCTTTTTTGCTCCGGAGGCTGCCGAAAGCGAAAACAGGTGCTTTTGAGGATGGAGTCCGCAGGAAAGCAGAGAGGGCCAAATTGTCTGTGGCATTTGAAAGGGTTCCAGGAGGCAGTGAGAACGAGCATTACTTTTCCCCGCTGGCACCTTTGCTGTGGCAGCAAAAGCTGGACGTTTGTCTTTTTTGCTCCGGAGGCTGCCGAAAGCGAAAACAGGTGCTTTTGAGGATGCAGTCCGCAGGAAAGCAGAGAGGGCCAAATTGTCTGTGGCATTTGAAAGGGTTCCAGGAGGCAGTGAGAACCAGCATTACTTTTCCCCGCTGGCACCTTTGCTGAGGCAGCAAAAGCTGGCCGTTTGTCTTTTTTGCTCCGGAGGCTGCCGAAAGCGAAAACAGGTGCTTTTGAGGATGGAGTCCGCAGGAAAGCAGAGAGGGCCAAATTGTCTGGGGCATTTGAACAGGTTCCAGGAGGCAGTGAGAACCAGCATTACTTTTCCCCGCTGGTACCTTTGCTGTGGCAGCAAAAGCTGGACGTTTGTCTTTTTTGCTGCGGAGGCTGCCGAAAGCGAAAATAGGTGCTTTTGAGGATGGAGTCCGCAGGAAAGCAGAGAGGGCCAAATTGTCTGGGGCATTTGAAGAGGTTCCAGGAGGCAGTGAGAACCAGCATTACTTTTCCCCGCTGGCACCTTTGCTGTGGCAGCAAAAGCTGGACGTTTGTCTTTTTTGCTCCGGAGGCTGCCGAAAGCGAAAACAGGTGCTTTTGAGGATGGAGTCCGCAGGAAAGCAGAGAGGGCCAAATTGTCTGTGGCATTTGAAAGGGTTCCAGGAGGCAGTGAGAACCAGCATTACTTTTCCCCGCTGGCACCTTTGCTGTGGCAGCAAAAGCTGGACGTTTGTCTTTTTTGCTCCGGAGGCTGCCGAAAGCGAAAACAGGTGCTTTTGAGGATGGAGTCCACAGGAAAGCAGAGAGG
Source organism: Vanellus vanellus (assembly GCF_965231255.1). Lineage (NCBI taxonomy): Eukaryota > Metazoa > Chordata > Aves > Charadriiformes > Charadriidae > Vanellus > Vanellus vanellus. The sequence continues at coordinate 5,788 of NW_028127857.1, forward strand.
GCCAAATTGTCTGGGGCATTTGAAAGGGTTCCAGGAGGCAGTGAGAACCAGCATTACTTTTCCCCGCTGGCACCTTTGCTGTGGCAGCAAAAGCTGGACGTTTGTCTTTTTTGCTCCGGACGCTGCCGAAAGCGAAAACAGGTGCTTTTGAGGATGGAGTCCGCAGGAAAGCAGAGAGGGCCAAATTGTCTGGGGCATTTGAAAGGGTTCCAGGAGGCAGTGAGAACCAGCATCACTTTTCCCCGCTGGCACCATTGCTGTGGCAGCAAAAGCTGGACGTTTGTCTTTTTTGCTCCGGAGGCTGCCGAAAGCGAAAATAGGTGCTTTTGAGGATGGAGTCCGCAGGAAAGCAGAGAGGGCCAAATTGTCTGTGGCATTTGAAAGAGTTCCAGGAGGCAGTGAGAACCAGCATCACTTTTCCCCGCTGGCACCTTTGCTGTGGCAGCAAAAGCTGGACGTTTGTCTTTTTACCACCGGAGGGCGCCGAAAGTGAAAAAAGGCGCTTTTGAGGATAGAGTCCACAGGAAAGCAGAGAGGGCTTAATTGTCTGGGGCATTTGAAAGGGTTCCAGGAGGCAGTGAGAACCAGCATTACTTTTCCCCGCTGGCACCTTTGCTGTGGCAGCAAAAGCTGGACGTTTGTCTTTTTTGCTCCGGAGGCTGCCGAAAGCGAAAACAGGTGCTTTTGAGGATGGAGTCCGCAGGAAAGCAGAGAGGGCCAAATTGTCTGGGGCATTTGAAGAGGTTCCAGGAGGCAGTGAGAACCAGCATTACTTTTCCCCGCTGGCACCTTTGCTGTGGCAGCAAAAGCTGGACGTTTGTCTTTTTTGCTCCGGAGGCTGCCGAAAGCGAAAATAGGTGCTTTTGAGGATGGAGTCCGCAGGAAAGCAGAGAGGGCCAAATTGTCTGTGGCATTTGAAAGAGTTCCAGGAGGCAGTGAGAACCAGCATTACCTTTCCCCGCTGGCACCTTTGCTGTGGCAGCAAAAGCTGGACGTTTGTCTTTTTACCACCGGAGGGCGCCGAAAGAGAAAAAAGGCGCTTTTGAGGATGGAGTCCGCAGGAAAGCAGAGAGGGCCAAATTGTCTGTGGCATTTGAAAGGGTTCCAGGAGGCAGTGAGAACCAGCATTACTTTTCCCCGCTGGCACCTTTGCTGAGGCAGCAAAAGCTGGCCGTTTGTCTTTTTTGCTCCGGAGGCTGCCGAAAGCGAAAACAGGTGCTTTTGAGGATGGAGTCCGCAGGAAAGCAGAGAGGGCCAAATTGTCTGGGGCATTTGAACAGGTTCCAGGAGGCAGTGAGAACCAGCATTACTTTTCCCCGCTGGCACCTTTGCTGTGGCAGCAAAAGCTGGACGTTTGTCTTTTTTGCTCCGGACGCTGCCGAAAGCGAAAACAGGTGCTTTTGAGGATGGAGTCCGCAGGAAAGCAGAGAGGGCCAAATTGTCTGGGGCATTTGAAAGGGTTCCAGGAGGCAGTGAGAACCAGCATTACTTTTCCCCGCTGGCACCTTTGCTGTGGCAGCAAAAGCTGGACGTTTGTCTTTTTTGCTCCGGAGGCTGCCGAAAGCGAAAACAGGTGCTTTTGAGGATGGAGTCCACAGGAAAGCAGAGAGGGCCAAATTGTCTGTGGCATTTGAAAGGGTTCCAGGAGGCAGTGAGAACCAGCATTACTTTTCCCCGCTGGCACCTTTGCTGTGGCAGCAAAAGCTGGACGTTTGTCTTTTTTGCTCCGGAGGCTGCCGAAAGCGAAAATAGGTGCTTTTGAGGATGGAGTCCGCAGGAAAGCAGAGAGGGCCAAATTGTCTGTGGCATTTGAAAGAGTTCCAGGAGGCAGTGAGAACCAGCATCACTTTTCCCCGCTGGCACCTTTCCTGTGGCAGCAAAAGCTGGACGTTTGTCTTTTTACCACCGGAGGGCGCCGAAAGTGAAAAAAGGCGCTTTTGAGGATAGAGTCCACAGGAAAGCAGAGAGGGCTTAATTGTCTGGGGCATTTGAAAGGGTTCCAGGAGGCAGTGAGAACCAGCATTACTTTTCCCCGCTGGCACCTTTGCTGTGGCAGCAAAAGCTGGACGTTTGTCTTTTTTGCTCCGGAGGCTGCCGAAAGCGAAAATAGGTGCTTTTGAGGATGGAGTCCGCAGGAAAGCAGAGAGGGCCAAATTGTCTGTGGCATTTGAAAGGGTTCCAGGAGGCAGTGAGAACCAGCATTACTTTTCCCCGCTGGCACCTTTTCTGTGGCAGCAAAAGCTGGACGTTTGTCTTTTTTGCTCCGGACGCTGCCGAAAGCGAAAACAGGTGCTTTTGAGGATGGAGTCCGCAGGAAAGCAGAGAGGGCCAAATTGTCTGGGGCATTTGAAAGGGTTCCAGGAGGCAGTGAGAACCAGCATTACTTTTCCCCGCTGGCACCTTTGCTGTGGCAGCAAAAGCTGGACGTTTGTCTTTTTTGCTCCGGAGGCTGCTGAAAGCGAAAACAGGTGCTTTTGAGGATGGAGTCTGCAGGAAAGCAGAGAGGGCCAAATTGTCTGTGGCATTTGAAAGGGTTCCAGGAGGCAGTGAGAACCAGCATTACTTTTCCCCGCTGGCACCTTTGCTGTGGCAGCAAAAGCTGGACGTTTGTCTTTTTTGCTCCGGAGGCTGCCGAAAGCGAAAATAGGTGCTTTTGAAGATGGAGTCCGCAGGAAAGCAGAGAGGGCCAAATTGTCTGGGGCATTTGAAGAGGTTCCAGGAGGCAGTGAGAACCAGCATTACTTTTCCCCGCTGGCACCTTTGCTGTGGCAGCAAAAGCTGGACGTTTGTCTTTTTTGCTCCGGAGGCTGCCGAAAGCGAAAACAGGTGCTTTTGAGGATGGAGTCCGCAGGAAAGCAGAGAGGGCCAAATTGTCTGTGGCATTTGAAAGGGTTCCAGGAGGCAGTGAGAACCAGCATTACTTTTCCCCGCTGGCACCTTTGCTGTGGCAGCAAAAGCTGGACGTTTGTCTTTTTTGCTCCGGAGGCTGCCGAAAGCGAAAATAGGTGCTTTTGAGGATGGAGTCCGCAGGAAAGCAGAGAGGGCCAAATTGTCTGTGGCATTTGAAAGAGTTCCAGGAGGCAGTGAGAACCAGCATTACTTTTCCCCGCTGGCACCTTTGCTGTGGCAGCAAAAGCTGGAAGTTTTTCTTTTTACCACCGGAGGGCGCCGAAAGTGAAAAAAGGCGCTTTTGAGGATAAAGTCCGCAGGAAAGCAGAGAGGGCCAAATTGTCAGGGGCATTTGAAAGGGTTCCAGGAGGCAGTGAGAACCAGCATTACTTTTCCCCACTGGCACCTTTGCTGTGGCAGCAAAAGCTGGACGTTTGTCTTTTTTGCTCCGGAGGCTGCCGAAAGCGAAAACAGGTGCTTTTGAGGATGGAGTCCGCAGGAAAGCAGAGAGGGCCAAATTGTCTGTGGCATTTGAAAGGGTTCCAGGAGGCAGTGAGAACCAGCATTACTTTTCCCCGCTGGCACCTTTGCTGAGGCAGCAAAAGCTGGCCGTTTGTCTTTTTTGCTCCGGAGGCTGCCGAAAGCGAAAACAGGTGCTTTTGAGGATGGAGTCCGCAGGAAAGCAGAGAGGGCCAAATTGTCTGGGGCATTTGAAGAGGTTCCAGGAGGCAGTGAGAACCAGCATTACTTTTCCCCGCTGGCACCTTTGCTGTGGCAGCAAAAGCTGGACGTTTGTCTTTTTTGCTCCGGAGGCTGCCGAAAGCGAAAATAGGTGCTTTTGAGGATGGAGTCCGCAGGAAAGCAGAGAGGGCCAAATTGTCTGGGGCATTTGAACAGGTTCCAGGAGGCAGTGAGAACCAGCATTACTTTTCCCCGCTGGCACCTTTGCTGTGGCAGCAAAAGCTGGACGTTTGTCTTTTTTGCTCCGGAGGCTGCCGAAAGCGAAAACAGGTGCTTTTGAGGATGGAGTCCGCAGGAAAGCAGAGAGGGCCAAATTGCCTGTGGCATTTGAAAGGGTTCCAGGAGGCAGTGAGAACCAGCATTACTTTTCCCCGCTGGCACCTTTGCTGTGGCAGCAAAAGCTGGACGTTTGTCTTTTTTGCTCCGGAGGCTGCCGAAAGCGAAAACAGGTGCTTTTGAGGATGGAGTCCACAGGAAAGCAGAGAGGGCCAAATTGTCTGGGGCATTTGAAAGGGTTCCAGGAGGCAGTGAGAACCAGCATCACTTTTCCCCGCTGGCACCTTTGCTGTGGCAGCAAAAGCTGGACGTTTGTCTTTTTTGCTCCGGAGGCTGCCGAAAGCGAAAATAGGTGCTTTTGAGGATGGAGTCCGCAGGAAAGCAGAGAGGGCCAAATTGTCTGTGGCATTTGAAAGAGTTCCAGGAGGCAGTGAGAACCAGCATTACCTTTCCCCGCTGGCACCTTTGCTGTGGCAGCAAAAGCTGGACGTTTGTCTTTTTACCACCGGAGGGCGCCGAAAGTGAAAAAAGGCGCTTTTGAGGATAGAGTCCGCAGGAAAGCAGAGAGGGCCAAATTGTCAGGGGCATTTGAAAGGGTTCCAGGAGGCAGTGAGAACCAGCATTACTTTTCCCCACTGGCACCTTTGCTGTGGCAGCAAAAGCTGGACGTTTGTCTTTTTTGCTCCGGAGGCTGCCGAAAGCGAAAACAGGTGCTTTTGAGGATGGAGTCCGCAGGAAAGCAGAGAGGGCCAAATTGTCTGGGGCATTTGAAAGGGTTCCAGGAGGCAGTGAGAACCAGCATTACTTTTCCCCGCTGGCACCTTTGCTGTGGCAGCAAAAGCTGGACGTTTGTCTTTTTTGCTCCGGACGCTGCCGAAAGCGAAAACAGGTGCTTTTGAGGATGGAGTCCGCAGGAAAGCAGAGAGGGCCAAATTGTCTGTGGCATTTGAAAGGGTTCCAGGAGGCAGTGAGAACCAGCATTACTTTTCCCCGCTGGCACCTTTGCTGAGGCAGCAAAAGCTGGCCGTTTGTCTTTTTTGCTCCGGAGGCTGCCGAAAGCGAAAACAGGTGCTTTTGAGGATGGAGTCCGCAGGAAAGCAGAGAGGGCCAAATTGTCTGGGGCATTTGAACAGGTTCCAGGAGGCAGTGAGAACCAGCATTACTTTTCCCCGCTGGCACCTTTGCTGTGGCAGCAAAAGCTGGACGTTTGTCTTTTTTGCTCCGGACGCTGCCGAAAGCGAAAACAGGTGCTTTTGAGGATGGAGTCCGCAGGAAAGCAGAGAGGGCCAAATTGTCTGGGGCATTTGAAAGGGTTCCAGGAGGCAGTGAGAACCAGCATTACTTTTCCCCGCTGGCACCTTTGCTGTGGCAGCAAAAGCTGGACGTTTGTCTTTTTTGCTCCGGAGGCTGCCGAAAGCGAAAACAGGTGCTTTTGAGGATGGAGTCCGCAGGAAAGCAGAGAGGGCCAAATTGTCTGTGGCATTTGAAAGGGTTCCAGGAGGCAGTGAGAACCAGCATTACTTTTCCCCGCTGGCACCTTTGCTGTGGCAGCAAAAGCTGGACGTTTGTCTTTTTACCACCGGAGGGCGCCGAAAGTGAAAAAAGGCGCTTTTGAGGATGGAGTCCGCAAGAAAGCAGAGAGGGCCAAATTGTCTGTGGCATTTGAAAGGGTTCCAGGAGGCAGTGAGAACCAGCATTACTTTTCCCCGCTGGCACCTTTGCTGTGGCAGCAAAAGCTGGACGTTTGTCTTTTTTGCTCCGGAGGCTGCCGAAAGCGAAAACAGGTGCTTTTGAGGATGGAGTCCGCAGGAAAGCAGAGAGGGCCAAATTGTCAGGGGCATTTGAAAGGGTTCCAGGAGGCAGTGAGAACCAGCATTACTTTTCCCCACTGGCACCTTTGCTGTGGCAGCAAAAGCTGGACGTTTGTCTTTTTTGCTCCGGAGGCTGCCGAAAGCGAAAACAGGTGCTTTTGAGGATGGAGTCCGCAGGAAAGCAGAGAGGGCCAAATTGTCTGGGGCATTTGAAAGGGTTCCAGGAGGCAGTGAGAACCAGCATTACTTTTCCCCGCTGGCACCTTTGCTGTGGCAGCAAAAGCTGGACGTTTGTCTTTTTTGCTCCGGACGCTGCCGAAAGCGAAAACAGGTGCTTTTGAGGATGGAGTCCGCAGGAAAGCAGAGAGGGCCAAATTGTCTGTGGCATTTGAAAGGGTTCCAGGAGGCAGTGAGAACCAGCATTACTTTTCCCCGCTGGCACCTTTGCTGAGGCAGCAAAAGCTGGCCGTTTGTCTTTTTTGCTCCGGAGGCTGCCGAAAGCGAAAACAGGTGCTTTTGAGGATGGAGTCCGCAGGAAAGCAGAGAGGGCCAAATTGTCAGGGGCATTTGAAGGAGTTCCAGGAGGCAGTGAGAACAAGCATTACTTTTCCCCGCTGGCACCTTTGCTGTGGCAGCAAAAGCTGGACGTTTGTCTTTTTTGCTCCGGACGCTGCCGAAAGCGAAAACAGGTGCTTTTGAGGATGGAGTCCGCAGGAAAGCAGAGAGGGCCAAATTGTCTGGGGCATTTGAAAGGGTTCCAGGAGGCAGTGAGAACCAGCATTACTTTTCCCCGCTGGCACCTTTGCTGTGGCAGCAAAAGCTGGACGTTTGTCTTTTTTGCTCCGGAGGCTGTCGAAAGCGAAAACAGGTGCTTTTGAGGATGGAGTCCACAGGAAAGCAGAGAGGGCCAAATTGTCTGTGGCATTTGAAAGGGTTCCAGGAGGCAGTGAGAACCAGCATTACTTTTCCCCGCTGGCACCTTTGCTGTGGCAGCAAAAGCTGGACGTTTGTCTTTTTTGCTCCGGAGGCTGCCGAAAGCGAAAATAGGTGCTTTTGAGGATGGAGTCCGCAGGAAAGCAGAGAGGGCCAAATTGTCTGTGGCATTTGAAAGAGTTCCAGGAGGCAGTGAGAACCAGCATCACTTTTCCCCGCTGGCACCTTTGCTGTGGCAGCAAAAGCTGGACGTTTGTCTTTTTACCACCGGAGGGCGCCGAAAGTGAAAAAAGGCGCTTTTGAGGATGGAGTCCGCAAGAAAGCAGAGAGGGCCAAATTGTCTGTGGCATTTGAAAGGGTTCCAGGAGGCAGTGAGAACCAGCATTACTTTTCCCCGCTGGCACCTTTGCTGTGGCAGCAAAAGCTGGACGTTTGTCTTTTTTGCTCCGGAGGCTGCCGAAAGCGAAAACAGGTGCTTTTGAGGATGGAGTCCGCAGGAAAGCAGAGAGGGCCAAATTGTCTGGGGCATTTGAAAGGGTTCCAGGAGACAGTGAGAACCAGCATTACTTTTCCCCGCTGGCACCTTTGCTGTGGCAGCAAAAGCTGGACGTTTGTCTTTTTTGCTCCGGAGGCTGCCGAAAGCGAAAATAGGTGCTTTTGAGGATGGAGTCCGCAGGAAAGCAGAGAGGGCCAAATTGTCTGTGGCATTTGAAAGGGTTCCAGGAGGCAGTGAGAACGAGCATTACTTTTCCCCGCTGGCACCTTTGCTGTGGCAGCAAAAGCTGGACGTTTGTCTTTTTTGCTCCGGAGGCTGCCGAAAGCGAAAACAGGTGCTTTTGAGGATGGAGTCCGCAGGAAAGCAGAGAGGGCCAAATTGTCTGTGGCATTTGAAAGGGTTCCAGGAGGCAGTGAGAACCAGCATTACTTTTCCCCGCTGGCACCTTTGCTGTGGCAGCAAAAGCTGGACGTTTGTCTTTTTTGCTCCGGAGGTTGCCAAAAGCGAAAACAGGTGCTTTTGAGGATGGAGTCCGCAGGAAAGCAGAGAGGGCCAAATTGTCTGGGGCATTTGAAGAGGTTCCAGGAGGCAGTGAGAACCAGCATTACTTTTCCCCGCTGGCACCTTTGCTGTGGCAGCAAAAGCTGGACGTTTGTCTTTTTTGCTCCGGAGGTTGCCGAAAGCGAAAACGGGTGCTTTTGACGATGGAGTCCGCAGGAAAGCAGAGAGGGCCAAATTGTCTGTGGCATTTGAAAGGGTTCAAGGAGGTAGTGAGAACCAGCATTACTTTTCCCCGCTGGCACCTTTGCTGTGGCAGCAAAAGCTGGACGTTTGTCTTTTTTGCTCCGGAGGCTGCCGAAAGCGAAAACAGGTGCTTTTGAGGATAGAGTCCGCAGGAAAGCAGAGAGGGCCAAATTGTCTGGGGCATTTGAAAGGGTTCCAGGAGGCAGTGAGAACCAGCATTACTTTTCCCCGCTGGCACCTTTGTTGTTGCAGCAAAAGCTGGACGTTTGTCTTTTTTGCTCTGGAGGCTGCCGAAAGCGAAAACAGGTGCTTTTGAGGATGGAGTCCGCAGGAAAGCAGAGAGGGCCAAATTGTCTGTGGCATTTGAAAGGGTTCCAGGAGGCAGTGAGAACCAGCATTATTTTTCCCCGCTGGCACCTTTGCTGTGGCAGCAAAAGCTGGACGTTTGTCTTTTTTGCTCCGGAGGCTGCCGAAAGCGAAAACAGGTGCTTTTGAGGATGGAGTCCGCAGGAAAGCAGAGAGGGCCAAATTGTCTGTGGCATTTGAAGAGGTTTCAGGAGGCAGTGAGAACCAGCATTACTTTTCCCCGCTGGCACGTTTGCTGTGGCAGCAAAAGCTGGACGTTTGTCTTTTTTGCTCCGGAGGCTGCCGAAAGCGAAAACAGGTGCTTTTGAGGATGGAGTCCGCAGGAAAGCAGAGAGAGCCAAATTGTCTGGGGCATTTGAAGGAGTTCCAGGAGGCAGTGAGAACCAGCATTACTTTTCCCCGCTGGCACCTTTGCTGTGGCAGCAAAAGCTGGACGTTTGTCTTTTTTGCTCCGGAGGCTGCCGAAAGCGAAAACAGGTGCTTTTGACGATGGAGTCCGCAGGAAAGCAGAGAGGGCCAAATTGTCAGGGGCATTTGAAAGAGTTCCAGGAGGCAGTGAGAACCAGCATTACTTTTCCCCGCTGGCACCTTTGCTGTGGCAGCAAAAGCTGGACGTTTGTCTTTTTACCACCGGAGGGCGCCGAAAGTGAAAAAAGGCGCTTTTGAGGATAGAGTCCACAGGAAAGCAGAGAGGGCCAAATTGTCTGGGGCATTTGAAAGGGTTCCAGGAGGCAGTGAGAACCAGCATTACTTTTCCCCGCTGGCACCTTTGCTGTGGCAGCAAAAGCTGGACGTTTGTCTTTTTTGCTCCGGAGGTTGCCGAAAGCGAAAACAGGTGCTTTTGAGGATGGAGTCCGCAGGAAAGCAGAGAGGGCCAAATTGTCTGTGGCATTTGAAAGGGTTCCAGGAGGCAGTGAGAACCAGCATTACTTTTCCCCGCTGGCACCTTTGCTGAGGCAGCAAAAGCTGGACGTTTGTCTTTTTTGCTCCGGAGGCTGCCGAAAGCGAAAACAGGTGCTTTTGAGGATGGAGTCCGCAGGAAAGCAGAGAGGGCCAAATTGTCTGGGGCATTTGAACAGGTTCCAGGAGGCAGTGAGAACCAGCATTACTTTTCCCCGCTGGCACCTTTGCTGTGGCAGCAAAAGCTGGACGTTTGTCTTTTTTGCTCCGGACGCTGCCGAAAGCGAAAACAGGTGCTTTTGAGGATGGAGTCCGCAGGAAAGCAGAGAGGGCCAAATTGTCTGGGGCATTTGAAAGGGTTCCAGGAGGCAGTGAGAACCAGCATTACTTTTCCCCGCTGGCACCTTTGCTGTGGCAGCAAAAGCTGGACGTTTGTCTTTTTTGCTCCGGAGGCTGCCGAAAGCGAAAACAGGTGCTTTTGAGGATGGAGTCCGCAGGAAAGCAGAGAGGGCCAAATTGTCTGTGGCATTTGAAAGGGTTCCAGGAGGCAGTGAGAACCAGCATTACTTTTCCCCGCTGGCACCTTTGCTGTGGCAGCAAAAGCTGGACGTTTGTCTTTTTTGCTCCGGAGGCTGCCGAAAGCGAAAACAGGTGCTTTTGAGGATGGAGTCCGCAGGAAAGCAGAGAGGGCCAAATTGTCTGTGGCATTTGAAAGGGTTCCAGGAGGCAGTGAGAACCAGCATTACTTTTCCCCGCTGGCACCTTTGCTGTGGCAGCAAAAGCTGGACGTTTGTCTTTTTTGCTCCGGAGGCTGCCGAAAGCGAAAATAGGTGCTTTTGAGGATGGAGTCCGCAGGAAAGCAGAGAGGGCCAAATTGTCTGGGGCATTTGAAGAGGTTCCAGGAGGCAGTGAGAACCAGCATTACTTTTCCCTGCTGGCACCTTTGCTGTGGCAGCAAAAGCTGGACGTTTGTCTTTTTTGCTCCGGAGGGCGCCGAAAGCGAAAACAGGTGCTTTTGAGGATGGAGTCCGCAGGAAAGCAGAGAGGGCCAAATTGTCAGGGGCATTTGAAGGAGTTCCAGGAGGCAGTGAGAACCAGCATTACTTTTCCCCGCTGGCACCTTTGCTGTGGCAGCAAAAGCTGGACGTTTGTCTTTTTTGCTCCGGAGGCTGCCGAAAGCGAAAACAGGTGCTTTTGAGGATGGAGTCCGCAGGAAAGCAGAGAGGGCCAAATTGTCTGTGGCATTTGAAAGGGTTCCAGGAGGCAGTGAGAACCAGCATTACTTTTCCCCGCTGGCACCTTTGCTGAGGCAGCAAAAGCTGGCCGTTTGTCTTTTTTGCTCCGGAGGCTGCCGAAAGCGAAAACAGGTGCTTTTGAGGATGGAGTCCGCAGGAAAGCAGAGAGGGCCAAATTGTCTGGGGCATTTGAAGAGGTTCCAGGAGGCAGTGAGAACCAGCATTACTTTTCCCCGCTGGCACGTTTGCTGTGGCAGCAAAAGCTGGACGTTTGTCTTTTTTGCTCCGGACGCTGCCGAAAGCGAAAACAGGTGCTTTTGAGGATGGAGTCCGCAGGAAAGCAGAGAGGGCCAAATTGTCTGGGGCATTTGAAAGGGTTCCAGGAGGCAGTGAGAACCAGCATTACTTTTCCCCGCTGGCACCTTTGCTGTGGCAGCAAAAGCTGGACGTTTGTCTTTTTTGCTCCGGAGGCTGCCGAAAGCGAAAACAGGTGCTTTTGAGGATGGAGTCCACAGGAAAGCAGAGAGGGCCAAATTGTCTGTGGCATTTGAAAGGGTTCCAGGAGGCAGTGAGAACCAGCATTACTTTTCCCCGCTGGCACCTTTGCTGTGGCAGCAAAAGCTGGACGTTTGTCTTTTTTGCTCCGGAGGCTGCCGAAAGCGAAAATAGGTGCTTTTGAGGATGGAGTCCGCAGGAAAGCAGAGAGGGCCAAATTGTCTGTGGCATTTGAAAGAGTTCCAGGAGGCAGTGAGAACCAGCATTACTTTTCCCCGCTGGCACCTTTGCTGTGGCAGCAAAAGCTGGACGTTTGTCTTTTTACCACCGGAGGGCGCCGAAAGTGAAAAAAGGCGCTTTTGAGGATAGAGTCCACAGGAAAGCAGAGAGGGCTTAATTTTCTGGGGCATTTGAAAGGGTTCCAGGAGGCAGTGAGAACCAGCATTACTTTTCCCCGCTGGCACCTTTGCTGTGGCAGCAAAAGCTGGACGTTTGTCTTTTTTGCTCCAGAGGCTGCCGAAAGCGAAAATAGGTGCTTTTGAGGATGGAGTCCGCAGGAAAGCAGAGAGGGCCAAATTGTCTGTGGCATTTGAAAGGGTTCCAGGAGGCAGTGAGAACCAGCATTACTTTTCCCCGCTGGCACCTTTGCTGTGGCAGCAAAAGCTGGACGTTTGTCTTTTTTGCTCCGGAGGCTGCCGAAAGCGAAAACAGGTGCTTTTGAGGATGGAGTCCGCAGGAAAGCAGAGAGGGCCAAATTGTCTGGGGCATTTGAAGAGGTTCCAGGAGGCAGTGAGAACCAGCATTACTTTTCCCCGCTGGCACCTTTGCTGTGGCAGCAAAAGCTGGACGTTTGTCTTTTTTGCTCCGGAGGCTGCCGAAAGCGAAAACAGGTGCTTTTGAGGATGGAGTCCGCAGGAAAGCAGAGAGGGCCAAATTGTCTGGGGCATTTGAAAGGGTTCCAGGAGGCAGTGAGAACCAGCATTACTTTTCCCCGCTGGCACCTTTGCTGTGGCAGCAAAAGCTGGACGTTTTTCTTTTTACCACCGGAGGGCGCCGAAAGTGAAAAAAGGCGCTTTTGAGGATAGAGTCCGCAGGAAAGCAGAGAGGGCCAAATTGTCAGGGGCATTTGAAGGAGTTCCAGGAGGCAGTGAGAACCAGCATTACTTTTCCCTGCTGGCACCTTTGCTGTGGCAGCAAAAGCTGGACGTTTGTCTTTTTTGCTCCGGAGGGCGCCGAAAGCAAAAATAGGTGCTTCTGAGGATGGAGTCCGCAGGAAAGCAGAGAGGGCCAAATTGTCTGGGGCATTTGAAAGGGTTCCAGGAGGCAGTGAGAACCAGCATTACTTTTCCCCGCTGGCACCTTTGCTGTGGCAGCAAAAGCTGGACGTTTGTCTTTTTTGCTCCGGAGGTTGCCGAAAGCGAAAACAGGTGCTTTTGAGGATGGAGTCCGCAGGAAAGCAGAGAGGGCCAAATTGTCTGGGGCATTTGAAAGGGTTCAAGGAGGTAGTGAGAACCAGCATTACTTTTCCCCGCTGGCACCTTTGCTGTGGCAGCAAAAGCTGGACGTTTGTCTTTTTTGCTCTGGAGGCTGCCGAAAGCGAAAACAGGTGCTTTTGAGGATGGAGTCCGCAGGAAAGCAGAGAGGGCCAAATTGTCTGTGGCATTTGAAAGGGTTCCAGGAGGCAGTGAGAACCAGCATTACTTTTCCCCGCTGGCACCTTTGCTGTGGCAGCAAAAGCTGGACGTTTGTCTTTTTTGCTCCGGACGCTGCCGAAAGCGAAAACAGGTGCTTTTGAGGATGGAGTCCGCAGGAAAGCAGAGAGGGCCAAATTGTCTGGGGCATTTGAAAGGGTTCCAGGAGGCAGTGAGAACCAGCATTACTTTTCCCCGCTGGCACCTTTGCTGTGGCAGCAAAAGCTGGACGTTTGTCTTTTTTGCTCCGGAGGCTGCCGAAAGCGAAAACAGGTGCTTTTGAGGATGGAGTCCGCAGGAAAGCAGAGAGGGCCAAATTGTCTGTGGCATTTGAAAGGGTTCCAGGAGGCAGTGAGAACCAGCATTACTTTTCCCCGCTGGCACCTTTGCTGTGGCAGCAAAAGCTGGACGTTTGTCTTTTTTGCTCCGGAGGCTGCCGAAAGCGAAAATAGGTGCTTTTGAGGATGGAGTCCGCAGGAAAGCAGAGAGGGCCAAATTGTCTGGGGCATTTGAAAGGGTTCCAGGAGGCAGTGAGAACCAGCATTACTTTTCCCCGCTGGCACCTTTGCTGTGGCAGCAAAAGCTGGACGTTTTTCTTTTTACCACCGGAGGGCGCCGAAAGTGAAAAAAGGCGCTTTTGAGGATAGAGTCCGCAGGAAAGCAGAGAGGGCCAAATTGTCAGGGGCATTTGAAGGAGTTCCAGGAGGCAGTGAGAACCAGCATTACTTTTCCCTGCTGGCACCTTTGCTGTGGCAGCAAAAGCTGGACGTTTGTCTTTTTTGCTCCGGAGGGCGCCGAAAGCAAAAATAGGTGCTTTTGAGGATGGAGTCCGCAGGAAAGCAGAGAGGGCCAAATTGTCTGTGGCATTTGAAAGGGTTCCAGGAGGCAGTGAGAACCAGCATTACTTTTCCCCGCTGGCACCTTTGCTGTGGCAGCAAAAGCTGGACGTTTGTCTTTTTTGCTCCGGAGGTTGCCGAAAGCGAAAACAGGTGCTTTTGAGGATGGAGTCCGCAGGAAAGCAGAGAGGGCCAAATTGTCTGGGGCATTTGAAGAGGTTCCAGGAGGCAGTGAGAACCAGCATTACTTTTCCCCGCTGGCACCTTTGCTGTGGCAGCAAAAGCTGGACGTTTGTCTTTTTTGCTCTGGAGGCTGCCGAAAGCGAAAACAGGTGCTTTTGAGGATGGAGTCCGCAGGAAAGCAGAGAGGGCCAAATTGTCTGTGGCATTTGAAAGGGTTCCAGGAGGCAGTGAGAACCAGCATTACTTTTCCCCGCTGGCACCTTTGCTGTGGCAGCAAAAGCTGGACGTTTGTCTTTTTTGCTCCGGAGGCTGCCGAAAGCGAAAACAGGTGCTTTTGAGGATGGAGTCCGCAGGAAAGCAGAGAGGGCCAAATTGTCTGTGGCATTTGAAAGGGTTCCAGGAGGCAGTGAGAACCAGCATTACTTTTCCCCGCTGGCACCTTTGCTGTGGCAGCAAAAGCTGGACGTTTGTCTTTTTTGCTCCGGAGGCTGCCGAAAGCGAAAACAGGTGCTTTTGAGGATGGAGTCCGCAGGAAAGCAGAGAGGGCCAAATTGTCTGTGGCATTTGAAAGGGTTCCAGGAGGCAGTGAGAACCAGCATTACTTTTCCCCGCTGGCACCTTTGCTGTGGCAGCAAAAGCTGGACGTTTGTCTTTTTTGCTCCGGAGGCTGCCGAAAGCGAAAATAGGTGCTTTTGAGGATGGAGTCCGCAGGAAAGCAGAGAGGGCCAAATTGTCTGTGGCATTTGAAAGGGTTCCAGGAGGCAGTGAGAACCAGCATCACTTTTCCCCGCTGGCACCTTTGCTGTGGCAGCAAAAGCTGGACGTTTGTCTTTTTACCACCGGAGGGCGCCGAAAGTGAAAAAAGGCGCTTTTGATGATAGAGTCCGCAGGAAAGCAGAGAGGGCTTAATTGTCTGGGGCATTTGAAAGGGTTCCAGGAGGCAGTGAGAACGAGCATTACTTTTCCCCGCTGGCACCTTTGCTGTGGCAGCAAAAGCTGGACGTTTGTCTTTTTTGCTCCGGAGGCTGCCGAAAGCGAAAACAGGTGCTTTTGAGGATGGAGTCCGCAGGAAAGCAGAGAGGGCCAAATTGTCTGGGGCATTTGAAGAGGTTCCAGGAGGCAGTGAGAACCAGCATTACTTTTCCCCGCTGGCACCTTTGCTGTGGCAGCAAAAGCTGGACGTTTGTCTTTTTTGCTCCGGAGGCTGCCGAAAGCGAAAACAGGTGCTTTTGAGGATGGAGTCCGCAGGAAAGCAGAGAGGGCCAAATTGTCTGGGGCATTTGAAAGGGTTCCAGGAGGCAGTGAGAACCAGCATTACTTTTCCCCGCTGGCACCTTTGCTGTGGCAGCAAAAGCTGGACGTTTTTCTTTTTACCACCGGAGGGCGCCGAAAGTGAAAAAAGGCGCTTTTGAGGATAGAGTCCGCAGGAAAGCAGAGAGGGCCAAATTGTCAGGGGCATTTGAAGGAGTTCCAGGAGGCAGTGAGAACCAGCATTACTTTTCCCTGCTGGCACCTTTGCTGTGGCAGCAAAAGCTGGACGTTTGTCTTTTTTGCTCCGGAGGGCGCCGAAAGCAAAAATAGGTGCTTTTGAGGATGGAGTCCGCAGGAAAGCAGAGAGGGCCAAATTGTCTGGGGCATTTGAAAGGGTTCCAGGAGGCAGTGAGAACCAGCATTACTTTTCCCCGCTGGCACCTTTGCTGTGGCAGCAAAAGCTGGACGTTTGTCTTTTTTGCTCCGGAGGTTGCCGAAAGCGAAAACAGGTGCTTTTGAGGATGGAGTCCGCAGGAAAGCAGAGAGGGCCAAATTGTCTGGGGCATTTGAAAGGGTTCAAGGAGGTAGTGAGAACCAGCATTACTTTTCCCCGCTGGCACCTTTGCTGTGGCAGCAAAAGCTGGACGTTTGTCTTTTTTGCTCTGGAGGCTGCCGAAAGCGAAAACAGGTGCTTTTGAGGATGGAGTCCGCAGGAAAGCAGAGAGGGCCAAATTGTCTGTGGCATTTGAAAGGGTTCCAGGAGGCAGTGAGAACCAGCATTACTTTTCCCCGCTGGCACCTTTGCTGTGGCAGCAAAAGCTGGACGTTTGTCTTTTTTGCTCCGGAGGCTGCCGAAAGCGAAAACAGGTGCTTTTGAGGATGGAGTCCGCAGGAAAGCAGAGAGGGCCAAATTGTCTGTGGCATTTGAAAGGGTTCCAGGAGGCAGTGAGAACCAGCATTACTTTTCCCCGCTGGCACCTTTGCTGTGGCAGCAAAAGCTGGACGTTTGTCTTTTTTGCTCCGGAGGCTGCCGAAAGCGAAAACAGGTGCTTTTGAGGATGGAGTCCGCAGGAAAGCAGAGAGGGCCAAATTGTCTGTGGCATTTGAAAGGGTTCCAGGAGGCAGTGAGAACCAGCATTACTTTTCCCCGCTGGCACCTTTGCTGTGGCAGCAAAAGCTGGACGTTTGTCTTTTTTGCTCCGGAGGCTGCCGAAAGCGAAAATAGGTGCTTTTGAGGATGGAGTCCGCAGGAAAGCAGAGAGGGCCAAATTGTCTGTGGCATTTGAAAAAGTTCCAGGAGGCAGTGAGAACCAGCATCACTTTTCCCCGCTGGCACCTTTGCTGTGGCAGCAAAAGCTGGACGTTTGTCTTTTTACCACCGGAGGGCGCCGAAAGTGAAAAAAGGCGCTTTTGATGATAGAGTCCGCAGGAAAGCAGAGAGGGCTTAATTGTCTGGGGCATTTGAAAGGGTTCCAGGAGGCAGTGAGAACGAGCATTACTTTTCCCCGCTGGCACCTTTGCTGTGGCAGCAAAAGCTGGACGTTTGTCTTTTTTGCTCCGGAGGCTGCCGAAAGCGAAAACAGGTGCTTTTGAGGATGGAGTCCGCAGGAAAGCAGAGAGGGCCAAATTGTCTGGGGCATTTGAACAGGTTCCAGGAGGCAGTGAGAACCAGCATTACTTTTCCCCGCTGGCACCTTTGCTGTGGCAGCAAAAGCTGGACGTTTGTCTTTTTTGCTCCGGACGCTGCCGAAAGCGAAAACAGGTGCTTTTGAGGATGGAGTCCGCAGGAAAGCAGAGAGGGCCAAATTGTCTGGGGCATTTGAAAGGGTTCCAGGAGGCAGTGAGAACCAGCATTACTTTTCCCCGCTGGCACCTTTGCTGTGGCAGCAAAAGCTGGACGTTTGTCTTTTTTGCTCCGGAGGCTGCCGAAAGCGAAAACAGGTGCTTTTGAGGATGGAGTCCACAGGAAAGCAGAGAGGGCCAAATTGTCTGTGGCATTTGAAAGGGTTCCAGGAGGCAGTGAGAACCAGCATTACTTTTCCCCGCTGGCACCTTTGCTGTGGCAGCAAAAGCTGGACGTTTGTCTTTTTTGCTCCGGAGGCTGCCGAAAGCGAAAATAGGTGCTTTTGAGGATGGAGTCCGCAGGAAAGCAGAGAGGGCCAAATTGTCTGGGGCATTTGAAAGGGTTCCAGGAGGCAGTGAGAACCAGCATTACTTTTCCCCGCTGGCACCTTTGCTGTGGCAGCAAAAGCTGGACGTTTTTCTTTTTACCACCGGAGGGCGCCGAAAGTGAAAAAAGGCGCTTTTGAGGATAGAGTCCGCAGGAAAGCAGAGAGGGCCAAATTGTCAGGGGCATTTGAAGGAGTTCCAGGAGGCAGTGAGAACCAGCATTACTTTTCCCTGCTGGCACCTTTGCTGTGGCAGCAAAAGCTGGACGTTTGTCTTTTTTGCTCCGGAGGGCGCCGAAAGCAAAAATAGGTGCTTTTGAGGATGGAGTCCGCAGGAAAGCAGAGAGGGCCAAATTGTCTGTGGCATTTGAAAGGGTTCCAGGAGGCAGTGAGAACCAGCATTACTTTTCCCCGCTGGCACCTTTGCTGTGGCAGCAAAAGCTGGACGTTTGTCTTTTTTGCTCCGGAGGTTGCCGAAAGCGAAAACAGGTGCTTTTGAGGATGGAGTCCGCAGGAAAGCAGAGAGGGCCAAATTGTCTGGGGCATTTGAACAGGTTCCAGGAGGCAGTGAGAACCAGCATTACTTTTCCCCGCTGGCACCTTTGCTGTGGCAGCAAAAGCTGGACGTTTGTCTTTTTTGCTCTGGAGGCTGCCGAAAGCGAAAACAGGTGCTTTTGAGGATGGAGTCCGCAGGAAAGCAGAGAGGGCCAAATTGTCTGTGGCATTTGAAAGGGTTCCAGGAGGCAGTGAGAACCAGCATTACTTTTCCCCGCTGGCACCTTTGCTGTGGCAGCAAAAGCTGGACGTTTGTCTTTTTTGCTCCGGAGGCTGCCGAAAGCGAAAACAGGTGCTTTTGAGGATGGAGTCCGCAGGAAAGCAGAGAGGGCCAAATTGTCTGTGGCATTTGAAAGGGTTCCAGGAGGCAGTGAGAACCAGCATTACTTTTCCCCGCTGGCACCTTTGCTGTGGCAGCAAAAGCTGGACGTTTGTCTTTTTTGCTCCGGAGGCTGCCGAAAGCGAAAACAGGTGCTTTTGAGGATGGAGTCCGCAGGAAAGCAGAGAGGGCCAAATTGTCTGTGGCATTTGAAAGGGTTCCAGGAGGCAGTGAGAACCAGCATTACTTTTCCCCGCTGGCACCTTTGCTGTGGCAGCAAAAGCTGGACGTTTGTCTTTTTTGCTCCGGAGGCTGCCGAAAGCGAAAATAGGTGCTTTTGAGGATGGAGTCCGCAGGAAAGCAGAGAGGGCCAAATTGTCTGTGGCATTTGAAAGGGTTCCAGGAGGCAGTGAGAACCAGCATCACTTTTCCCCGCTGGCACCTTTGCTGTGGCAGCAAAAGCTGGACGTTTGTCTTTTTACCACCGGAGGGCGCCGAAAGTGAAAAAAGGCGCTTTTGATGATAGAGTCCGCAGGAAAGCAGAGAGGGCTTAATTGTCTGGGGCATTTGAAAGGGTTCCAGGAGGCAGTGAGAACGAGCATTACTTTTCCCCGCTGGCACCTTTGCTGTGGCAGCAAAAGCTGGACGTTTGTCTTTTTTGCTCCGGAGGCTGCCGAAAGCGAAAACAGGTGCTTTTGAGGATGGAGTCCGCAGGAAAGCAGAGAGGGCCAAATTGTCTGTGGCATTTGAACAGGTTCCAGGAGGCAGTGAGAACCAGCATTACTTTTCCCCGCTGGCACCTTTGCTGTGGCAGCAAAAGCTGGACGTTTGTCTTTTTTGCTCCGGACGCTGCCGAAAGCGAAAACAGGTGCTTCTGAGGATGGAGTCCGCAGGAAAGCAGAGAGGGCCAAATTGTCTGGGGCATTTGAAAGGGTTCCAGGAGGCAGTGAGAACCAGCATTACTTTTCCCCGCTGGCACCTTTGCTGTGGCAGCAAAAGCTGGACGTTTGTCTTTTTTGCTCCGGAGGCTGCCGAAAGCGAAAACAGGTGCTTTTGAGGATGGAGTCCGCAGGAAAGCAGAGAGGGCCAAATTGTCTGGGGCATTTGAAAGGGTTCCAGGAGGCAGTGAGAACCAGCATTACTTTTCCCCGCTGGCACCTTTGCTGTGGCAGCAAAAGCTGGACGTTTTTCTTTTTACCACCGGAGGGCGCCGAAAGTGAAAAAAGGCGCTTTTGAGGATAGAGTCCGCAGGAAAGCAGAGAGGGCCAAATTGTCAGGGGCATTTGAAGGAGTTCCAGGAGGCAGTGAGAACCAGCATTACTTTTCCCTGCTGGCACCTTTGCTGTGGCAGCAAAAGCTGGACGTTTGTCTTTTTTGCTCCGGAGGCTGCCGAAAGCAAAAATAGGTGCTTTTGAGGATGGAGTCCGCAGGAAAGCAGAGAGGGCCAAATTGTCTGGGGCATTTGAAAGGGTTCCAGGAGGCAGTGAGAACCAGCATTACTTTTCCCCGCTGGCACCTTTGCTGTGGCAGCAAAAGCTGGACGTTTGTCTTTTTTGCTCCGGAGGTTGCCGAAAGCGAAAACAGGTGCTTTTGAGGATGGAGTCCGCAGGAAAGCAGAGAGGGCCAAATTGTCTGTGGCATTTGAAAGGGTTCCAGGAGGCAGTGAGAACCAGCATTACTTTTCCCAGCTGGCACCTTTGCTGTGGCAGCAAAAGCTGGACGTTTGTCTTTTTTGCTCCGGAGGCTGCCGAAAGCGAAAACAGGTGCTTTTGAGGATGGAGTCCGCAGGAAAGCAGAGAGGGCCAAATTGTCTGGGGCATTTGAACAGGTTCCAGGAGGCAGTGAGAACCAGCATTACTTTTCCCCGCTGGCACCTTTGCTGTGGCAGCAAAAGCTGGACGTTTGTCTTTTTTGCTCCGGACGCTGCCGAAAGCGAAAACAGGTGCTTTTGAGGATGGAGTCCGCAGGAAAGCAGAGAGGGCCAAATTGTCTGGGGCATTTGAAAGGGTTCCAGGAGGCAGTGAGAACCAGCATTACTTTTCCCCGCTGGCACCTTTGCTGTGGCAGCAAAAGCTGGACGTTTGTCTTTTTTGCTCCGGAGGCTGCCGAAAGCGAAAACAGGTGCTTTTGAGGATGGAGTCCACAGGAAAGCAGAGAGGGCCAAATTGTCTGTGGCATTTGAAAAGGTTCCAGGAGGCAGTGAGAACCAGCATTACTTTTCCCCGCTGGCACCTTTGCTGTGGCAGCAAAAGCTGGACGTTTGTCTTTTTTGCTCCGGAGGCTGCCGAAAGCGAAAACAGGTGCTTTTGAGGATGGAGTCCGCAGGAAAGCAGAGAGGGCCAAATTGTCTGGGGCATTTGAAAGGGTTCCAGGAGGCAGTGAGAACCAGCATTACTTTTCCCCGCTGGCACCTTTGCTGTGGCAGCAAAAGCTGGACGTTTGTCTTTTTTGCTCCGGAGGCTGCCGAAAGCGAAAACAGGTGCTTTTGAGGATGGAGTCCGCAGGAAAGCAGAGAGGGCCAAATTGTCTGTGGCATTTGAAAGGGTTCCAGGAGGCAGTGAGAACGAGCATTACTTTTCCCCGCTGGCACCTTTGCTGTGGCAGCAAAAGCTGGACGTTTGTCTTTTTTGCTCCGGAGGCTGCCGAAAGCGAAAACAGGTGCTTTTGAGGATGGAGTCCGCAGGAAAGCAGAGAGGGCCAAATTGTCTGGGGCATTTGAAAGGGTTCCAGGAGGCAGTGAGAACCAGCATTACTTTTCCCCGCTGGCACCTTTGCTGTGTCAGCAAAAGCTGGACGTTTGTCTTTTTTGCTCCGGAGGTTGCCAAAAGCGAAAACAGGTGCTTTTGAGGATGGAGTCCGCAGGAAAGCAGAGAGGGCCAAATTGTCTGGGGCATTTGAAGAGGTTCCAGGAGGCAGTGAGAACCAGCATTACTTTTCCCCGCTGGCACCTTTGCTGTGGCAGCAAAAGCTGGACGTTTGTCTTTTTTGCTCCGGAGGCTGCCGAAAGCGAAAATAGGTGCTTTTGAGGATGGAGTCCGCAGGAAAGCAGAGAGGGCCAAATTGTCTGTGGCATTTGAAAAAGTTCCAGGAGGCAGTGAGAACCAGCATCACTTTTCCCCGCTGGCACCTTTGCTGTGGCAGCAAAAGCTGGACGTTTGTCTTTTTACCACCGGAGGGCGCCGAAAGTGAAAAAAGGCGCTTTTGAGGATAGAGTCCGCAGGAAAGCAGAGAGGGCTTAATTGTCTGGGGCATTTGAAAGGGTTCCAGGAGGCAGTGAGAACCAGCATTACTTTTCCCCGCTGGCACCTTTGCTGTGGCAGCAAAAGCTGGACGTTTGTCTTTTTTGCTCCGGAGGCTGCCGAAAGCGAAAACAGGTGCTTTTGAGGATGGAGTCCGCAGGAAAGCAGAGAGGACCAAATTGTCTGGGGCATTTGAAAGGGTTCCAGGAGGCAGTGAGAACCAGCATTACTTTTCCCCGCTGGCACCTTTGCTGTGGCAGCAAAAGCTGGACGTTTGTCTTTTTTGCTCCGGAGGCTGCCGAAAGCGAAAACAGGTGCTTTTGAGGATGGAGTCCACAGGAAAGCAGAGAGGGCCAAATTGTCTGTGGCATTTGAAAGGGTTCCAGGAGGCAGTGAGAACCAGCATTACTTTTCCCCGCTGGCACCTTTGCTGTGGCAGCAAAAGCTGGACGTTTGTCTTTTTTGCTCCGGAGGCTGCCGAAAGCGAAAACAGGTGCTTTTGAGGATGGAGTCCGCAGGAAAGCAGAGAGGGCCAAATTGTCTGTGGCATTTGAAAGGGTTCCAGGAGGCAGTGAGAACCAGCATTACTTTTCCCC
Source organism: Vanellus vanellus (assembly GCF_965231255.1). NCBI lineage: Eukaryota > Metazoa > Chordata > Aves > Charadriiformes > Charadriidae > Vanellus > Vanellus vanellus. The sequence goes on from NW_028127857.1 coordinate 27,512, forward strand.
GCTGGCACCTTTGCTGTGGCAGCAAAAGCTGGACGTTTGTCTTTTTTGCTCCGGAGGTTGCCGAAAGCGAAAACAGGTGCTTTTGAGGATGGAGTCCGCAGGAAAGCAGAGAGGGCCAAATTGTCTGGGGCATTTGAAAGGGTTCCAGGAGGCAGTGAGAACCAGCATTACTTTTCCCCGCTGGCACCTTTGCTGTGGCAGCAAAAGCTGGACGTTTGTCTTTTTTGCTCCGGAGGCTGCCGAAAGCGAAAACAGGTGCTTTTGAGGATGGAGTCCGCAGGAAAGCAGAGAGGGCCAAATTGTCTGGGGCATTTGAAAGGGTTCCAGGAGGCAGTGAGAACCAGCATTACTTTTCCCCGCTGGCACCTTTGCTGTGGCAGCAAAAGCTGGACGTTTGTCTTTTTTGCTCCGGAGGTTGCCGAAAGCGAAAACAGGTGCTTTTGAGGATGGAGTCCGCAGGAAAGCAGAGAGGGCCAAATTGTCTGTGGCATTTGAAGGAGTTCCAGGAGGCAGTGAGAACCAGCATTACTTTTCCCTGCTGGCACCTTTGCTGTGGCAGCAAAAGCTGGACGTTTGTCTTTTTTGCTCCGGAGGGCGCCGAAAGCAAAAATAGGTGCTTTTGAGGATGGAGTCCGCAGGAAAGCAGAGAGGGCCAAATTGTCTGTGGCATTTGAAAGGGTTCCAGGAGGCAGTGAGAACCAGCATTACTTTTCCCCGCTGGCACCTTTGCTGTGGCAGCAAAAGCTGGACGTTTGTCTTTTTTGCTCCGGAGGTTGCCGAAAGCGAAAACAGGTGCTTTTGAGGATGGAGTCCGCAGGAAAGCAGAGAGGGCCAAATTGTCTGTGGCATTTGAAGAGGTTCCAGGAGGCAGTGAGAACCAGCATTACTTTTCCCCGCTGGCACCTTTGCTGTGGCAGCAAAAGCTGGACGTTTGTCTTTTTTGCTCCGGAGGCTGCCGAAAGCGAAAACAGGTGCTTTTGAGGATGGAGTCCGCAGGAAAGCAGAGAGGGCCAAATTGTCTGGGGCATTTGAAAGGGTTCCAGGAGGCAGTGAGAACCAGCATTACTTTTCCCCGCTGGCACCTTTGCTGTGGCAGCAAAAGCTGGACGTTTGTCTTTTTTGCTCCGGAGGCTGCCGAAAGCGAAAACAGGTGCTTTTGAGGATGGAGTCCGCAGGAAAGCAGAGAGGGCCAAATTGTCTGTGGCATTTGAAAGAGTTCCAGGAGGCAGTGAGAACCAGCATTACTTTTCCCCGCTGGCACCTTTGCTGAGGCAGCAAAAGCTGGCCGTTTGTCTTTTTTGCTCCGGAGGCTGCCGAAAGCGAAAACAGGTGCTTTTGAGGATGGAGTCCGCAGGAAAGCAGAGAGGGCCAAATTGTCTGGGGCATTTGAACAGGTTCCAGGAGGCAGTGAGAACCAGCATTACTTTTCCCCGCTGGCACCTTTGCTGTGGCAGCAAAAGCTGGACGTTTGTCTTTTTTGCTCCGGAGGCTGCCGAAAGCGAAAACAGGTGCTTTTGAGGATGGAGTCCACAGGAAAGCAGAGAGGGCCAAATTGTCTGTGGCATTTGAAAGGGTTCCAGGAGGCAGTGAGAACCAGCATTACTTTTCCCCGCTGGCACCTTTGCTGTGGCAGCAAAAGCTGGACGTTTGTCTTTTTTGCTCCGGAGGCTGCCGAAAGCGAAAATAGGTGCTTTTGAGGATGGAGTCCGCAGGAAAGCAGAGAGGGCCAAATTGTCTGTGGCATTTGAAAGGGTTCCAGGAGGCAGTGAGAACCAGCATTACTTTTCCCCGCTGGCACCTTTGCTGTGGCAGCAAAAGCTGGACGTTTGTCTTTTTTGCTCCGGACGCTGCCGAAAGCGAAAACAGGTGCTTTTGAGGATGGAGTCCGCAGGAAAGCAGAGAGGGCCAAATTGTCTGGGGCATTTGAAAGGGTTCCAGGAGGCAGTGAGAACCAGCATTACTTTTCCCCGCTGGCACCTTTGCTGTGGCAGCAAAAGCTGGACGTTTGTCTTTTTTGCTCCGGAGGCTGCTGAAAGCGAAAACAGGTGCTTTTGAGGATGGAGTCCGCAGGAAAGCAGAGAGGGCCAAATTGTCTGTGGCATTTGAAAGGGTTCCAGGAGGCAGTGAGAACCAGCATTACTTTTCCCCGCTGGCACCTTTGCTGTGGCAGCAAAAGCTGGACGTTTGTCTTTTTTGCTCCGGAGGCTGCCGAAAGCGAAAATAGGTGCTTTTGAGGATGGAGTCCGCAGGAAAGCAGAGAGGGCCAAATTGTCTGGGGCATTTGAAGAGGTTCCAGGAGGCAGTGAGAACCAGCATTACTTTTCCCCGCTGGCACCTTTGCTGTGGCAGCAAAAGCTGGACGTTTGTCTTTTTTGCTCCGGAGGCTGCTGAAAGCGAAAACAGGTGCTTTTGAGGATGGAGTCCGCAGGAAAGCAGAGAGGGCCAAATTGTCTGTGGCATTTGAAAGGGTTCCAGGAGGCAGTGAGAACCAGCATTACTTTTCCCCGCTGGCACCTTTGCTGTGGCAGCAAAAGCTGGACGTTTGTCTTTTTTGCTCCGGAGGCTGCCGAAAGCGAAAATAGGTGCTTTTGAGGATGGAGTCCGCAGGAAAGCAGAGAGGGCCAAATTGTCTGGGGCATTTGAAGAGGTTCCAGGAGGCAGTGAGAACCAGCATTACTTTTCCCCGCTGGCACCTTTGCTGTGGCAGCAAAAGCTGGACGTTTGTCTTTTTTGCTCCGGAGGCTGCCGAAAGCGAAAACAGGTGCTTTTGAGGATGGAGTCCGCAGGAAAGCAGAGAGGGCCAAATTGTCTGTGGCATTTGAAAGAGTTCCAGGAGGCAGTGAGAACCAGCATTACTTTTCCCCGCTGGCACCTTTGCTGTGGCAGCAAAAGCTGGACGTTTGTCTTTTTTGCTCCGGAGGCTGCCGAAAGCGAAAATAGGTGCTTTTGAGGATGGAGTCCGCAGGAAAGCAGAGAGGGCCAAATTGTCTGGGGCATTTGAAGAGGTTCCAGGAGGCAGTGAGAACCAGCATTACTTTTCCCCGCTGGCACCTTTGCTGTGGCAGCAAAAGCTGGACGTTTGTCTTTTTTGCTCCGGAGGCTGCTGAAAGCGAAAACAGGTGCTTTTGAGGATGGAGTCCGCAGGAAAGCAGAGAGGGCCAAATTGTCTGTGGCATTTGAAAGGGTTCCAGGAGGCAGTGAGAACCAGCATTACTTTTCCCCGCTGGCACCTTTGCTGTGGCAGCAAAAGCTGGACGTTTGTCTTTTTTGCTCCGGAGGCTGCCGAAAGCGAAAATAGGTGCTTTTGAGGATGGAGTCCGCAGGAAAGCAGAGAGGGCCAAATTGTCTGGGGCATTTGAAGAGGTTCCAGGAGGCAGTGAGAACCAGCATTACTTTTCCCCGCTGGCACCTTTGCTGTGGCAGCAAAAGCTGGACGTTTGTCTTTTTTGCTCCGGAGGCTGCCGAAAGCGAAAACAGGTGCTTTTGAGGATGGAGTCCGCAGGAAAGCAGAGAGGGCCAAATTGTCTGTGGCATTTGAAAGAGTTCCAGGAGGCAGTGAGAACCAGCATTACTTTTCCCCGCTGGCACCTTTGCTGAGGCAGCAAAAGCTGGCCGTTTGTCTTTTTTGCTCCGGAGGCTGCCGAAAGCGAAAACAGGTGCTTTTGAGGATGGAGTCCGCAGGAAAGCAGAGAGGGCCAAATTGTCTGGGGCATTTGAACAGGTTCCAGGAGGCAGTGAGAACCAGCATTACTTTTCCCCGCTGGCACCTTTGCTGTGGCAGCAAAAGCTGGACGTTTGTCTTTTTTGCTCCGGAGGCTGCCGAAAGCGAAAACAGGTGCTTTTGAGGATGGAGTCCACAGGAAAGCAGAGAGGGCCAAATTGTCTGTGGCATTTGAAAGGGTTCCAGGAGGCAGTGAGAACCAGCATTACTTTTCCCCGCTGGCACCTTTGCTGTGGCAGCAAAAGCTGGACGTTTGTCTTTTTTGCTCCGGAGGCTGCCGAAAGCGAAAATAGGTGCTTTTGAGGATGGAGTCCGCAGGAAAGCAGAGAGGGCCAAATTGTCTGTGGCATTTGAAAGGGTTCCAGGAGGCAGTGAGAACCAGCATTACTTTTCCCCGCTGGCACCTTTGCTGTGGCAGCAAAAGCTGGACGTTTGTCTTTTTTGCTCCGGACGCTGCCGAAAGCGAAAACAGGTGCTTTTGAGGATGGAGTCCGCAGGAAAGCAGAGAGGGCCAAATTGTCTGGGGCATTTGAAAGGGTTCCAGGAGGCAGTGAGAACCAGCATTACTTTTCCCCGCTGGCACCTTTGCTGTGGCAGCAAAAGCTGGACGTTTGTCTTTTTTGCTCCGGAGGCTGCTGAAAGCGAAAACAGGTGCTTTTGAGGATGGAGTCCGCAGGAAAGCAGAGAGGGCCAAATTGTCTGTGGCATTTGAAAGGGTTCCAGGAGGCAGTGAGAACCAGCATTACTTTTCCCCGCTGGCACCTTTGCTGTGGCAGCAAAAGCTGGACGTTTGTCTTTTTTGCTCCGGAGGCTGCCGAAAGCGAAAATAGGTGCTTTTGAGGATGGAGTCCGCAGGAAAGCAGAGAGGGCCAAATTGTCTGGGGCATTTGAAGAGGTTCCAGGAGGCAGTGAGAACCAGCATTACTTTTCCCCGCTGGCACCTTTGCTGTGGCAGCAAAAGCTGGACGTTTGTCTTTTTTGCTCCGGAGGCTGCTGAAAGCGAAAACAGGTGCTTTTGAGGATGGAGTCCGCAGGAAAGCAGAGAGGGCCAAATTGTCTGTGGCATTTGAAAGGGTTCCAGGAGGCAGTGAGAACCAGCATTACTTTTCCCCGCTGGCACCTTTGCTGTGGCAGCAAAAGCTGGACGTTTGTCTTTTTTGCTCCGGAGGCTGCCGAAAGCGAAAATAGGTGCTTTTGAGGATGGAGTCCGCAGGAAAGCAGAGAGGGCCAAATTGTCTGGGGCATTTGAAGAGGTTCCAGGAGGCAGTGAGAACCAGCATTACTTTTCCCCGCTGGCACCTTTGCTGTGGCAGCAAAAGCTGGACGTTTGTCTTTTTTGCTCCGGAGGCTGCCGAAAGCGAAAACAGGTGCTTTTGAGGATGGAGTCCGCAGGAAAGCAGAGAGGGCCAAATTGTCTGTGGCATTTGAAAGAGTTCCAGGAGGCAGTGAGAACCAGCATTACTTTTCCCCGCTGGCACCTTTGCTGTGGCAGCAAAAGCTGGACGTTTGTCTTTTTTGCTCCGGAGGCTGCCGAAAGCGAAAATAGGTGCTTTTGAGGATGGAGTCCGCAGGAAAGCAGAGAGGGCCAAATTGTCTGGGGCATTTGAAGAGGTTCCAGGAGGCAGTGAGAACCAGCATTACTTTTCCCCGCTGGCACCTTTGCTGTGGCAGCAAAAGCTGGACGTTTGTCTTTTTTGCTCCGGAGGCTGCTGAAAGCGAAAACAGGTGCTTTTGAGGATGGAGTCCGCAGGAAAGCAGAGAGATCCAAATTGTCTGTGGCATTTGAAAGGGTTCCAGGAGGCAGTGAGAACCAGCATTACTTTTCCCCGCTGGCACCTTTGCTGTGGCAGCAAAAGCTGGACGTTTGTCTTTTTTGCTCCGGAGGCTGCCGAAAGCGAAAATAGGTGCTTTTGAGGATGGAGTCCGCAGGAAAGCAGAGAGGGCCAAATTGTCTGGGGCATTTGAAGAGGTTCCAGGAGGCAGTGAGAACCAGCATTACTTTTCCCCGCTGGCACCTTTGCTGTGGCAGCAAAAGCTGGACGTTTGTCTTTTTTGCTCCGGAGGCTGCCGAAAGCGAAAACAGGTGCTTTTGAGGATGGAGTCCGCAGGAAAGCAGAGAGGGCCAAATTGTCTGTGGCATTTGAAAGGGTTCCAGGAGGCAGTGAGAACCAGCATTACTTTTCCCCGCTGGCACCTTTGCTGTGGCAGCAAAAGCTGGACGTTTGTCTTTTTTGCTCCGGAGGCTGCCGAAAGCGAAAACAGGTGCTTTTGAGGATGGAGTCCGCAGGAAAGCAGAGAGGGCCAAATTGTCTGTGGCATTTGAAAGGGTTCCAGGAGGCAGTGAGAACCAGCATTACTTTTCCCCGCTGGCACCTTTGCTGTGGCAGCAAAAGCTGGACGTTTGTCTTTTTTGCTCCGGAGGCTGCTGAAAGCGAAAACAGGTGCTTTTGAGGATGGAGTCCGCAGGAAAGCAGAGAGGGCCAAATTGTCTGTGGCATTTGAAAGGGTTCCAGGAGGCAGTGAGAACCAGCATTACTTTTCCCCGCTGGCACCTTTGCTGTGGCAGCAAAAGCTGGACGTTTGTCTTTTTTGCTCCGGAGGCTGCCGAAAGCGAAAATAGGTGCTTTTGAGGATGGAGTCCGCAGGAAAGCAGAGAGGGCCAAATTGTCTGGGGCATTTGAAGAGGTTCCAGGAGGCAGTGAGAACCAGCATTACTTTTCCCCGCTGGCACCTTTGCTGTGGCAGCAAAAGCTGGACGTTTGTCTTTTTTGCTCCGGAGGCTGCTGAAAGCGAAAACAGGTGCTTTTGAGGATGGAGTCCGCAGGAAAGCAGAGAGGGCCAAATTGTCTGTGGCATTTGAAAGGGTTCCAGGAGGCAGTGAGAACCAGCATTACTTTTCCCCGCTGGCACCTTTGCTGTGGCAGCAAAAGCTGGACGTTTGTCTTTTTTGCTCCGGAGGCTGCCGAAAGCGAAAATAGGTGCTTTTGAGGATGGAGTCCGCAGGAAAAGCAGAGAGGGCCAAATTGTCTGGGGCATTTGAAGAGGTTCCAGGAGGCAGTGAGAACCAGCATTACTTTTCCCCGCTGGCACCTTTGCTGTGGCAGCAAAAGCTGGACGTTTGTCTTTTTTGCTCCGGACGCTGCCGAAAGCGAAAACAGGTGCTTTTGAGGATGGAGTCCGCAGGAAAGCAGAGAGGGCCAAATTGTCTGGGGCATTTGAAAGGGTTCCAGGAGGCAGTGAGAACCAGCATTACTTTTCCCCGCTGGCACCTTTGCTGTGGCAGCAAAAGCTGGACGTTTGTCTTTTTTGCTCCGGAGGCTGCCGAAAGCGAAAACAGGTGCTTTTGAGGATGGAGTCCGCAGGAAAGCAGAGAGGGCCAAATTGTCTGTGGCATTTGAAAGGGTTCCAGGAGGCAGTGAGAACCAGCATTACTTTTCCCCGCTGGCACCTTTGCTGAGGCAGCAAAAGCTGGCCGTTTGTCCTTTTTTGCTCCGGAGGCTGCCGAAAAGCGAAAACAGGTGCTTTTGAGGATGGAGTCCGCAGGAAAGCAGGGCCAAATTGTCTGGGGCATTTGAAAGGGTTCCAGGAGGCAGTGAGAACCAGCATTACTTTTCCCCGCTGGCACCTTTGCTGTGGCAGCAAAAGCTGGACGTTTGTCTTTTTTGCTCCGGAGGCTGCTGAAAGCGAAAACAGGTGCTTTTGAGGATGGAGTCCGCAGGAAAGCAGAGAGGGCCAAATTGTCTGTGGCATTTGAAAGGGTTCCAGGAGGCAGTGAGAACCAGCATTACTTTTCCCCGCTGGCACCTTTGCTGTGGCAGCAAAAGCTGGACGTTTGTCTTTTTTGCTCCGGAGGCTGCCGAAAGCGAAAATAGGTGCTTTTGAGGATGGAGTCCGCAGGAAAGCAGAGAGGGCCAAATTGTCTGGGGCATTTGAAGAGGTTCCAGGAGGCAGTGAGAACCAGCATTACTTTTCCCCGCTGGCACCTTTGCTGTGGCAGCAAAAGCTGGACGTTTGTCTTTTTTGCTCCGGACGCTGCCGAAAGCGAAAACAGGTGCTTTTGAGGATGGAGTCCGCAGGAAAGCAGAGAGGGCCAAATTGTCTGTGGCATTTGAAAGGGTTCCAGGAGGCAGTGAGAACCAGCATTACTTTTCCCCGCTGGCACCTTTGCTGTGGCAGCAAAAGCTGGACGTTTGTCTTTTTTGCTCCGGAGGCTGCCGAAAGCGAAAACAGGTGCTTTTGAGGATGGAGTCCGCAGGAAAGCAGAGAGGGCCAAATTGTCTGTGGCATTTGAAAGGGTTCCAGGAGGCAGTGAGAACCAGCATTACTTTTCCCCGCTGGCACCTTTGCTGAGGCAGCAAAAGCTGGCCGTTTGTCTTTTTTGCTCCGGAGGCTGCCGAAAGCGAAAACAGGTGCTTTTGAGGATGGAGTCCGCAGGAAAGCAGAGAGGGCCAAATTGTCTGGGGCATTTGAAAGGGTTCCAGGAGGCAGTGAGAACCAGCATTACTTTTCCCCGCTGGCACCTTTGCTGTGGCAGCAAAAGCTGGACGTTTGTCTTTTTTGCTCCGGACGCTGCCGAAAGCGAAAACAGGTGCTTTTGAGGATGGAGTCCGCAGGAAAGCAGAGAGGGCCAAATTGTCTGGGCATTTGAAAGGGTTCCAGGAGGCAGTGAGAACCAGCATTACTTTTCCCCGCTGGCACCTTTGCTGTGGCAGCAAAAGCTGGACGTTTGTCTTTTTTGCTCCGGAGGCTGCCGAAAGCGAAAACAGGTGCTTTTGAGGATGGAGTCCACAGGAAAGCAGAGAGGACCAAATTGTCTGTGGCATTTGAAAGGGTTCCAGGAGGCAGTGAGAACCAGCATTACTTTTCCCCGCTGGCACCTTTGCTGTGGCAGCAAAAGCTGGACGTTTGTCTTTTTTGCTCCGGAGGCTGCCGAAAGCGAAAATAGGTGCTTTTGAGGATGGAGTCCGCAGGAAAGCAGAGAGGGCCAAATTGTCTGTGGCATTTGAAAGAGTTCCAGGAGGCAGTGAGAACCAGCATCACTTTTCCCCGCTGGCACCTTTGCTGTGGCAGCAAAAGCTGGACGTTTGTCTTTTTACCACCGGAAGGCGCCGAAAGTGAAAAAAGGCGCTTTTGAGGATAGAGTCCGCAGGAAAGCAGAGAGGGCCAAATTGTCAGGGGCATTTGAAGGAGTTCCAGGAGGCAGTGAGAACCAGCATTACTTTTCCCTGCTGGCACCTTTGCTGTGGCAGCAAAAGCTGGACGTTTGTCTTTTTTGCTCCGGAGGGCGCCGAAAGCAAAAATAGGTGCTTTTGAGGATGGAGTCCGCAGGAAAGCAGAGAGGGCCAAATTGTCTGTGGCATTTGAAAGGGTTCCAGGAGGCAGTGAGAACCAGCATTACTTTTCCCCGCTGGCACCTTTGCTGTGGCAGCAAAAGCTGGACGTTTGTCTTTTTTGCTCCGGAGGTTGCCGAAAGCGAAAACAGGTGCTTTTGAGGATGGAGTCCGCAGGAAAGCAGAGAGGGCCAAATTGTCTGTGGCATTTGAAAGGGTTCCAGGAGGCAGTGAGAACCAGCATTACTTTTCCCCGCTGGCACCTTTGCTGAGGCAGCAAAAGCTGGCCGTTTGTCTTTTTTGCTCCGGAGGCTGCCGAAAGCGAAAATAGGTGCTTTTGAGGATGGAGTCCGCAGGAAAGCAGAGAGGGCCAAATTGTCTGTGGCATTTGAAAGAGTTCCAGGAGGCAGTGAGAACCAGCATCACTTTTCCCCGCTGGCATCTTTGCTGTGGCAGCAAAAGCTGGACGTTTGTCTTTTTACCACCGGAGGGCGCCGAAAGTGAAAAAAGGCGCTTTTGAGGATAGAGTCCAGAGGAAAGCAGAGAGGGCTTAATTTTCTGGGGCATTTGAAAGGGTTCCAGGAGGCAGTGAGAACCAGCATTACTTTTCCCCGCTGGCACCTTTGCTGTGGCAGCAAAAGCTGGACGTTTGTCTTTTTTGCTCCGGAGGCTGCCGAAAGCGAAAATAGGTGCTTTTGAGGATGGAGTCCGCAGGAAAGCAGAGAGGGCCAAATTGTCTGTGGCATTTGAAAGGGTTCCAGGAGGCAGTGAGAACCAGCATTACTTTTCCCCGCTGGCACCTTTGCTGTGGCAGCAAAAGCTGGACGTTTGTCTTTTTTGCTCCGGACGCTGCCGAAAGCGAAAACAGGTGCTTTTGAGGATGGAGTCCGCAGGAAAGCAGAGAGGGCCAAATTGTCTGTGGCATTTGAAAGGGTTCCAGGAGGCAGTGAGAACCAGCATTACTTTTCCCCGCTGGCACCTTTGCTGTGGCAGCAAAAGCTGGACGTTTGTCTTTTTTGCTCCGGAGGCTGCCGAAAGCGAAAATAGGTGCTTTTGAGGATGGAGTCCGCAGGAAAGCAGAGAGGGCCAAATTGTCTGTGGCATTTGAAAGGGTTCCAGGAGGCAGTGAGAACCAGCATTACTTTTCCCCGCTGGCACCTTTGCTGTGGCAGCAAAAGCTGGACGTTTGTCTTTTTTGCTCCGGAGGCTGCCGAAAGCGAAAACAGGTGCTTTTGAGGATGGAGTCCGCAGGAAAGCAGAGAGGGCCAAATTGTCTGGGGCATTTGAAAGGGTTCCAGGAGGCAGTGAGAACCAGCATTACTTTTCCCCGCTGGCACCTTTGCTGTGGCAGCAAAAGCTGGACGTTTGTCTTTTTTGCTCCGGAGGCTGCCGAAAGCGAAAATAGGTGCTTTTGAGGATGGAGTCCGCAGGAAAGCAGAGAGGGCCAAATTGTCTGGGGCATTTGAAGAGGTTCCAGGAGGCAGTGAGAACCAGCATTACTTTTCCCCGCTGGCACCTTTGCTGTGGCAGCAAAAGCTGGACGTTTGTCTTTTTTGCTCCGGAGGCTGCCGAAAGCGAAAACAGGTGCTTTTGAGGATGGAGTCCGCAGGAAAGCAGAGAGGGCCAAATTGTCTGTGGCATTTGAAAGGGTTCCAGGAGGCAGTGAGAACCAGCATTACTTTTCCCCGCTGGCACCTTTGCTGTGGCAGCAAAAGCTGGACGTTTGTCTTTTTTGCTCCGGAGGCTGCCGAAAGCGAAAACAGGTGCTTTTGAGGATGGAGTCCACAGGAAAGCAGAGAGGGCCAAATTGTCTGTGGCATTTGAAAGGGTTCCAGGAGGCAGTGAGAACCAGCATTACTTTTCCCCGCTGGCACCTTTGCTGTGGCAGCAAAAGCTGGACGTTTGTCTTTTTTGCTCCGGAGGCTGCCGAAAGCGAAAACAGGTGCTTTTGAGGATGGAGTCCGCAGGAAAGCAGAGAGGGCCAAATTGTCAGGGGCATTTGAAGGAGTTCCAGGAGGCAGTGAGAACCAGCATTACTTTTCCCTGCTGGCACCTTTGCTGTGGCAGCAAAAGCTGGACGTTTGTCTTTTTTGCTCCGGAGGGCGCCGAAAGCAAAAATAGGTGCTTTTGAGGATGGAGTCCGCAGGAAAGCAGAGAGGGCCAAATTGTCTGTGGCATTTGAAAGGGTTCCAGGAGGCAGTGAGAACCAGCATTACTTTTCCCCGCTGGCACCTTTGCTGTGGCAGCAAAAGCTGGACGTTTGTCTTTTTTGCTCCGGAGGTTGCCGAAAGCGAAAACAGGTGCTTTTGAGGATGGAGTCCGCAGGAAAGCAGAGAGGGCCAAATTGTCTGTGGCATTTGAAAGGGTTCCAGGAGGCAGTGAGAACCAGCATTACTTTTCCCCGCTGGCACCTTTGCTGTGGCAGCAAAAGCTGGACGTTTGTCTTTTTTGCTCCGGACGCTGCCGAAAGCGAAAACAGGTGCTTTTGAGGATGGAGTCCGCAGGAAAGCAGAGAGGGCCAAATTGTCTGGGGCATTTGAAGAGGTTCCAGGAGGCAGTGAGAACCAGCATTACTTTTCCCCGCTGGCACCTTTGCTGTGGCAGCAAAAGCTGGACGTTTGTCTTTTTTGCTCCGGAGGCTGCCGAAAGCGAAAACAGGTGCTTTTGAGGATGGAGTCCACAGGAAAGCAGAGAGGGCCAAATTGTCTGTGGCATTTGAAAGGGTTCCAGGAGGCAGTGAGAACCAGCATTACTTTTCCCCGCTGGCACCTTTGCTGTGGCAGCAAAAGCTGGACGTTTGTCTTTTTTGCTCCGGAGGCTGCCGAAAGCGAAAATAGGTGCTTTTGAGGATGGAGTCCGCAGGAAAGCAGAGAGGGCCAAATTGTCTGGGGCATTTGAAAGAGTTCCAGGAGGCAGTGAGAACCAGCATCACTTTTCCCCGCTGGCACCTTTCCTGTGGCAGCAAAAGCTGGACGTTTGTCTTTTTACCACCGGAGGGCGCCGAAAGTGAAAAAAGGCGCTTTTGAGGATAGAGTCCACAGGAAAGCAGAGAGGGCTTAATTGTCTGGGGCATTTGAAAGGGTTCCAGGAGGCAGTGAGAACCAGCATTACTTTTCCCCGCTGGCACCTTTGCTGTGGCAGCAAAAGCTGGACGTTTGTCTTTTTTGCTCCGGAGGTTGCCAAAAGCGAAAACAGGTGCTTTTGAGGATGGAGTCCGCAGGAAAGCAGAGAGGGCCAAATTGTCTGGGGCATTTGAACAGGTTCCAGGAGGCAGTGAGAACCAGCATTACTTTTCCCCGCTGGCACCTTTGCTGTGGCAGCAAAGCTGGACGTTTGTCTTTTTTGCTCCGGAGGTTGCCGAAAGCGAAAACGGGTGCTTTTGACGATGGAGTCCGCAGGAAAGCAGAGAGGGCCAAATTGTCTGTGGCATTTGAAAGGGTTCAAGGAGGTAGTGAGAACCAGCATTACTTTTCCCCGCTGGCACCTTTGCTGTGGCAGCAAAAGCTGGACGTTTGTCTTTTTTGCTCCGGAGGCTGCCGAAAGCGAAAACAGGTGCTTTTGAGGATAGAGTCCGCAGGAAAGCAGAGAGGGCCAAATTGTCTGGGGCATTTGAAAGGGTTCCAGGAGGCAGTGAGAACCAGCATTACTTTTCCCCGCTGGCACCTTTGTTGTTGCAGCAAAAGCTGGACGTTTGTCTTTTTTGCTCTGGAGGCTGCCGAAAGCGAAAACAGGTGCTTTTGAGGATGGAGTCCGCAGGAAAGCAGAGAGGGCCAAATTGTCTGTGGCATTTGAAAGGGTTCCAGGAGGCAGTGAGAACCAGCATTATTTTTCCCCGCTGGCACCTTTGCTGTGGCAGCAAAAGCTGGACGTTTGTCTTTTTTGCTCCGGAGGCTGCCGAAAGCGAAAACAGGTGCTTTTGAGGATGGAGTCCGCAGGAAAGCAGAGAGGGCCAAATTGTCTGTGGCATTTGAAGAGGTTTCAGGAGGCAGTGAGAACCAGCATTACTTTTCCCCGCTGGCACGTTTGCTGTGGCAGCAAAAGCTGGACGTTTGTCTTTTTTGCTCCGGAGGCTGCCGAAAGCGAAAACAGGTGCTTTTGACGATGGAGTCCGCAGGAAAGCAGAGAGGGCCAAATTGTCAGGGGCATTTGAAAGAGTTTCCAGGAGGCAGTGAGAACCAGCATTACTTTTCCCCGCTGGCACCTTTGCTGTGGCAGCAAAAGCTGGACGTTTGTCTTTTTACCACCGGAGGGCGCCAAAAGTGAAAAAAGGCGCTTTTGAGGATAGAGTCCGCAGGAAAGCAGAGAGGGCCAAATTGTCTGGGGCATTTGAAAGGGTTCCAGGAGGCAGTGAGAACCAGCATTACTTTTCCCCGCTGGCACCTTTGCTGTGGCAGCAAAAGCTGGACGTTTGTCTTTTTTGCTCCGGAGGTTGCCGAAAGCGAAAACAGGTGCTTTTGAGGATGGAGTCCGCAGGAAAGCAGAGAGGGCCAAATTGTCTGTGGCATTTGAAAGGGTTCCAGGAGGCAGTGAGAACCAGCATTACTTTTCCCCGCTGGCACCTTTGCTGAGGCAGCAAAAGCTGGACGTTTGTCTTTTTTGCTCCGGAGGCTGCCGAAAGCGAAAACAGGTGCTTTTGAGGATGGAGTCCGCAGGAAAGCAGAGAGGGCCAAATTGTCTGGGGCATTTGAAGAGGTTCCAGGAGGCAGTGAGAACCAGCATTACTTTTCCCCGCTGGCACCTTTGCTGTGGCAGCAAAAGCTGGACGTTTGTCTTTTTTGCTCCGGACGCTGCCGAAAGCGAAAACAGGTGCTTTTGAGGATGGAGTCCGCAGGAAAGCAGAGAGGGCCAAATTGTCTGTGGCATTTGAAAGGGTTCCAGGAGGCAGTGAGAACCAGCATTACTTTTCCCCGCTGGCACCTTTGCTGTGGCAGCAAAAGCTGGACGTTTGTCTTTTTTGCTCCGGAGGCTGCCGAAAGCGAAAACAGGTGCTTTTGAGGATGGAGTCCGCAGGAAAGCAGAGAGGGCCAAATTGTCTGTGGCATTTGAAAGGGTTCCAGGAGGCAGTGAGAACCAGCATTACTTTTCCCCGCTGGCACCTTTGCTGTGGCAGCAAAAGCTGGACGTTTGTCTTTTTTGCTCCGGACGCTGCCGAAAGCGAAAACAGGTGCTTTTGAGGATGGAGTCCGCAGGAAAGCAGAGAGGGCCAAATTGTCTGTGGCATTTGAAAGGGTTCCAGGAGGCAGTGAGAACCAGCATTACTTTTCCCCGCTGGCACCTTTGCTGTGGCAGCAAAAGCTGGACGTTTGTCTTTTTTGCTCTGGAGGCTGCCGAAAGCGAAAATAGGTGCTTTTGAGGATGGAGTCCGCAGGAAAGCAGAGAGGGCCAAATTGTCTGGGGCATTTGAAGAGGTTCCAGGAGGCAGTGAGAACCAGCATTACTTTTCCCTGCTGGCACCTTTGCTGTGGCAGCAAAAGCTGGACGTTTGTCTTTTTTGCTCCGGAGGGCGCCGAAAGCGAAAACAGGTGCTTTTGAGGATAGAGTCCGCAGGAAAGCAGAGAGGGCCAAATTGTCAGGGGCATTTGAAGGAGTTCCAGGAGGCAGTGAGAACCAGCATTACTTTTCCCCGCTGGCACCTTTGCTGTGGCAGCAAAAGCTGGACGTTTGTCTTTTTTGCTCCCGAGGGCGCCGAAAGCGAAAACAGGTGCTTTTGAGGATGGAGTCCGCAGGAAAGCAGAGAGGGCCAAATTGTCTGTGGCATTTGAAAGGGTTCCAGGAGGCAGTGAGAACCAGCATTACTTTTCCCCGCTGGCACCTTTGCTGTGGCAGCAAAAGCTGGACGTTTGTCTTTTTTGCTCCGGAGGCTGCCGAAAGCGAAAACAGGTGCTTTTGAGGATGGAGTCCGCAGGAAAGCAGAGAGGGCCAAATTGTCTGGGGCATTTGAAAGGGTTCCAGGAGGCAGTGAGAACCAGCATTACTTTTCCCCGCTGGCACCTTTGCTGAGGCAGCAAAAGCTGGCCGTTTGTCTTTTTTGCTCCGGAGGCTGCCGAAAGCGAAAACAGGTGCTTTTGAGGATGGAGTCCGCAGGAAAGCAGAGAGGGCCAAATTGTCTGGGGCATTTGAAGAGGTTCCAGGAGGCAGTGAGAACCAGCATTACTTTTCCCCGCTGGCACCTTTGCTGTGGCAGCAAAAGCTGGACGTTTGTCTTTTTTGCTCCGGACGCTGCCGAAAGCGAAAACAGGTGCTTTTGAGGATGGAGTCCGCAGGAAAGCAGAGAGGGCCAAATTGTCTGTGGCATTTGAAAGGGTTCCAGGAGGCAGTGAGAACCAGCATTACTTTTCCCCGCTGGCACCTTTGCTGTGGCAGCAAAAGCTGGACGTTTGTCTTTTTTGCTCCGGAGGCTGCCGAAAGCGAAAACAGGTGCTTTTGAGGATGGAGTCCACAGGAAAGCAGAGAGGGCCAAATTGTCTGTGGCATTTGAAAGGGTTCCAGGAGGCAGTGAGAACCAGCATTACTTTTCCCCGCTGGCACCTTTGCTGTGGCAGCAAAAGCTGGACGTTTGTCTTTTTTGCTCCGGAGGCTGCCGAAAGCGAAAACAGGTGCTTTTGAGGATGGAGTCCGCAGGAAAGCAGAGAGGGCCAAATTGTCTGTGGCATTTGAAAGAGTTCCAGGAGGCAGTGAGAACCAGCATTACTTTTCCCCGCTGGCACCTTTGCTGTGGCAGCAAAAGCTGGACGTTTGTCTTTTTTGCTCCGGAGGCTGCCGAAAGCGAAAATAGGTGCTTTTGAGGATGGAGTCCGCAGGAAAGCAGAGAGGGCCAAATTGTCTGGGGCATTTGAAAGGGTTCCAGGAGGCAGTGAGAACCAGCATTACTTTTCCCCGCTGGCACCTTTGCTGTGGCAGCAAAAGCTGGACGTTTTTCTTTTTACCACCGGAGGGCGCCGAAAGTGAAAACAGGTGCTTTTGAGGATGGAGTCCGCAGGAAAGCAGAGAGGGCCAAATTGTCAGGGGCATTTGAAGGAGTTCCAGGAGGCAGTGAGAACCAGCATTACTTTTCCCTGCTGGCACCTTTGCTGTGGCAGCAAAAGCTGGACGTTTGTCTTTTTTGCTCCGGAGGGCGCCGAAAGCAAAAATAGGTGCTTTTGAGGATGGAGTCCGCAGGAAAGCAGAGAGGGCCAAATTGTCTGGGGCATTTGAAAGGGTTCAAGGAGGTAGTGAGAACCAGCATTACTTTTCCCCGCTGGCACCTTTGCTGTGGCAGCAAAAGCTGGACGTTTGTCTTTTTTGCTCTGGAGGCTGCCGAAAGCGAAAACAGGTGCTTTTGAGGATGGAGTCCGCAGGAAAGCAGAGAGGGCCAAATTGTCTGTGGCATTTGAAAGGGTTCCAGGAGGCAGTGAGAACCAGCATTACTTTTCCCCGCTGGCACCTTTGCTGTGGCAGCAAAAGCTGGACGTTTGTCTTTTTTGCTCCGGAGGCTGCCGAAAGCGAAAACAGGTGCTTTTGAGGATGGAGTCCGCAGGAAAGCAGAGAGGGCCAAATTGTCTGTGGCATTTGAAAGGGTTCCAGGAGGCAGTGAGAACCAGCATTACTTTTCCCCGCTGGCACCTTTGCTGTGGCAGCAAAAGCTGGACGTTTGTCTTTTTTGCTCCGGAGGCTGCCGAAAGCGAAAACAGGTGCTTTTGAGGATGGAGTCCGCAGGAAAGCAGAGAGGGCCAAATTGTCTGGGGCATTTGAAAGGGTTCCAGGAGGCAGTGAGAACCAGCATTACTTTTCCCCGCTGGCACCTTTGCTGTGGCAGCAAAAGCTGGACGTTTGTCTTTTTTGCTCCGGAGGCTGCCGAAAGCGAAAATAGGTGCTTTTGAGGATGGAGTCCGCAGGAAAGCAGAGAGGGCCAAATTGTCTGTGGCATTTGAAAAAGTTCCAGGAGGCAGTGAGAACCAGCATCACTTTTCCCCGCTGGCACCTTTGCTGTGGCAGCAAAAGCTGGACGTTTGTCTTTTTACCACCGGAGGGCGCCGAAAGTGAAAAATGCGCTTTTGATGATAGAGTCCGCAGGAAAGCAGAGAGGGCTTAATTGTCTGGGGCATTTGAAAGGGTTCCAGGAGGCAGTGAGAACGAGCATTACTTTTCCCCGCTGGCACCTTTGCTGTGGCAGCAAAAGCTGGACGTTTGTCTTTTTTGCTCCGGAGGCTGCCGAAAGCGAAAACAGGTGCTTTTGAGGATGGAGTCCGCAGGAAAGCAGAGAGGGCCAAATTGTCTGGGGCATTTGAACAGGTTCCAGGAGGCAGTGAGAACCAGCATTACTTTTCCCCGCTGGCACCTTTGCTGTGGCAGCAAAAGCTGGACGTTTGTCTTTTTTGCTCCGGACGCTGCCGAAAGCGAAAACAGGTGCTTTTGAGGATGGAGTCCGCAGGAAAGCAGAGAGGGCCAAATTGTCTGTGGCATTTGAAAGGGTTCCAGGAGGCAGTGAGAACCAGCATTACTTTTCCCCGCTGGCACCTTTGCTGTGGCAGCAAAAGCTGGACGTTTGTCTTTTTTGCTCCGGAGGCTGCCGAAAGCGAAAACAGGTGCTTTTGAGGATGGAGTCCACAGGAAAGCAGAGAGGGCCAAATTGTCTGGGGCATTTGAAAGGGTTCCAGGAGGCAGTGAGAACCAGCATTACTTTTCCCCGCTGGCACCTTTGCTGTGGCAGCAAAAGCTGGACGTTTTTCTTTTTACCACCGGAGGGCGCCGAAAGTGAAAAAAGGCGCTTTTGAGGATAGAGTCCGCAGGAAAGCAGAGAGGGCCAAATTGTCAGGGGCATTTGAAGGAGTTCCAGGAGGCAGTGAGAACCAGCATTACTTTTCCCTGCTGGCACCTTTGCTGTGGCAGCAAAAGCTGGACGTTTGTCTTTTTTGCTCCGGAGGGCGCCGAAAGCAAAAATAGGTGCTTTTGAGGATGGAGTCCGCAGGAAAGCAGAGAGGGCCAAATTGTCTGGGGCATTTGAAAGGGTTCCAGGAGGCAGTGAGAACCAGCATTACTTTTCCCCGCTGGCACCTTTGCTGTGGCAGCAAAAGCTGGACGTTTGTCTTTTTTGCTCCGGAGGTTGCCGAAAGCGAAAACAGGTGCTTTTGAGGATGGAGTCCGCAGGAAAGCAGAGAGGGCCAAATTGTCTGGGGCATTTGAAAGGGTTCAAGGAGGTAGTGAGAACCAGCATTACTTTTCCCCGCTGGCACCTTTGCTGTGGCAGCAAAAGCTGGACGTTTGTCTTTTTTGCTCTGGAGGCTGCCGAAAGCGAAAACAGGTGCTTTTGAGGATGGAGTCCGCAGGAAAGCAGAGAGGGCCAAATTGTCTGTGGCATTTGAAAGGGTTCCAGGAGGCAGTGAGAACCAGCATTACTTTTCCCCGCTGGCACCTTTGCTGTGGCAGCAAAAGCTGGACGTTTGTCTTTTTTGCTCCGGAGGCTGCCGAAAGCGAAAACAGGTGCTTTTGAGGATGGAGTCCGCAGGAAAGCAGAGAGGGCCAAATTGTCTGTGGCATTTGAAAGGGTTCCAGGAGGCAGTGAGAACCAGCATTACTTTTCCCCGCTGGCACCTTTGCTGTGGCAGCAAAAGCTGGACGTTTGTCTTTTTTGCTCCGGAGGCTGCCGAAAGCGAAAACAGGTGCTTTTGAGGATGGAGTCCGCAGGAAAGCAGAGAGGGCCAAATTGTCTGTGGCATTTGAAAGGGTTCCAGGAGGCAGTGAGAACCAGCATTACTTTTCCCCGCTGGCACCTTTGCTGTGGCAGCAAAAGCTGGACGTTTGTCTTTTTTGCTCCGGAGGCTGCCGAAAGCGAAAATAGGTGCTTTTGAGGATGGAGTCCGCAGGAAAGCAGAGAGGGCCAAATTGTCTGTGGCATTTGAAAAAGTTCCAGGAGGCAGTGAGAACCAGCATCACTTTTCCCCGCTGGCACCTTTGCTGTGGCAGCAAAAGCTGGACGTTTGTCTTTTTACCACCGGAGGGCGCCGAAAGTGAAAAAAGGCGCTTTTGAGGATAGAGTCCGCAGGAAAACAGAGAGGGCTTAATTGTCTGGGGCATTTGAACAGGTTCCAGGAGGCAGTGAGAACCAGCATTACTTTTCCCCGCTGGCACCTTTGCTGTGGCAGCAAAAGCTGGACGTTTGTCTTTTTTGCTCCGGAGGCTGCCGAAAGCGAAAACAGGTGCTTTTGAGGATGGAGTCCGCAGGAAAGCAGAGAGGGCCAAATTGTCTGGGGCATTTGAACAGGTTCCAGGAGGCAGTGAGAACCAGCATTACTTTTCCCCGCTGGCACCTTTGCTGTGGCAGCAAAAGCTGGACGTTTGTCTTTTTTGCTCCGGACGCTGCCGAAAGCGAAAACAGGTGCTTTTGAGGATGGAGTCCGCAGGAAAGCAGAGAGGGCCAAATTGTCTGGGGCATTTGAAAGGGTTCCAGGAGGCAGTGAGAACCAGCATTACTTTTCCCCGCTGGCACCTTTGCTGTGGCAGCAAAAGCTGGACGTTTGTCTTTTTTGCTCCGGAGGCTGCCGAAAGCGAAAACAGGTGCTTTTGAGGATGGAGTCCACAGGAAAGCAGAGAGGGCCAAATTGTCTGTGGCATTTGAAAGGGTTCCAGGAGGCAGTGAGAACCAGCATTACTTTTCCCCGCTGGCACCTTTGCTGTGGCAGCAAAAGCTGGACGTTTGTCTTTTTTGCTCCGGAGGCTGCCGAAAGCGAAAACAGGTGCTTTTGAGGATGGAGTCCGCAGGAAAGCAGAGAGGGCCAAATTGTCTGGGGCATTTGAAAGGGTTCCAGGAGGCAGTGAGAACCAGCATTACTTTTCCCCGCTGGCACCTTTGCTGTGGCAGCAAAAGCTGGACGTTTGTCTTTTTTGCTCCGGAGGCTGCCGAAAGCGAAAACAGGTGCTTTTGAGGATGGAGTCCGCAGGAAAGCAGAGAGGGCCAAATTGTCTGTGGCATTTGAAAGGGTTCCAGGAGGCAGTGAGAACGAGCATTACTTTTCCCCGCTGGCACCTTTGCTGTGGCAGCAAAAGCTGGACGTTTGTCTTTTTTGCTCCGGAGGCTGCCGAAAGCGAAAACAGGTGCTTTTGAGGATGGAGTCTGCAGGAAAGCAGAGAGGGCCAAATTGTCTGGGGCATTTGAAAGGGTTCCAGGAGGCAGTGAGAACCAGCATTACTTTTCCCCGCTGGCACCTTTGCTGTGTCAGCAAAAGATGGACGTTTGTCTTTTTTGCTCTGGAGGTTGCCAAAAGCGAAAACAGGTGCTTTTGAGGATGGAGTCCGCAGGAAAGCAGAGAGGGCCAAATTGTCTGGGGCATTTGAAGAGGTTCCAGGAGGCAGTGAGAACCAGCATTACTTTTCCCCGCTGGCACCTTTGCTGTGGCAGCAAAAGCTGGACGTTTGTCTTTTTTGCTCCGGAGGCTGCCGAAAGCGAAAATAGGTGCTTTTGAGGATGGAGTCCGCAGGAAAGCAGAGAGGGCCAAATTGTCTGTGGCATTTGAAAAAGTTCCAGGAGGCAGTGAGAACCAGCATCACTTTTCCCCGCTGGCACCTTTGCTGTGGCAGCAAAAGCTGGACGTTTGTCTTTTTACCACCGGAGGGCGCCGAAAGTGAAAAAAGGCGCTTTTGAGGATAGAGTCCGCAGGAAAGCAGAGAGGGCTTAATTGTCTGGGGCATTTGAAAGGGTTCCAGGAGGCAGTGAGAACCAGCATTACTTTTCCCCGCTGGCACCTTTGCTGTGGCAGCAAAAGCTGGACGTTTGTCTTTTTTGCTCCGGAGGCTGCCGAAAGCGAAAACAGGTGCTTTTGAGGATGGAGTCTACAGGAAAGCAGAGAGGGCCAAATTGTCTGTGGCATTTGAAAGGGTTCCAGGAGGCAGTGAGAACCAGCATTACTTTTCCCCGCTGGCACCTTTGCTGTGGCAGCAAAAGCTGGACGTTTGTCTTTTTTGCTCCGGAGGCTGCCGAAAGCGAAAACAGGTGCTTTTGAGGATGGAGTCCGCAGGAAAGCAGAGAGGGCCAAATTGTCTGGGGCATTTGAAAGGGTTCCAGGAGGCAGTGAGAACCAGCATTACTTTTCCCCGCTGGCACCTTTGCTGTGGCAGCAAAAGCTGGACGTTTGTCTTTTTTGCTCCGGAGGCTGCCGAAAGCGAAAACAGGTGCTTTTGAGGATGGAGTCCGCAGGAAAGCAGAGAGGGCCAAATTGTCTGTGGCATTTGAACAGGTTCCAGGAGGCAGTGAGAACCAGCATTACTTTTCCCCGCTGGCACCTTTGCTGTGGCAGCAAAAGCTGGACGTTTGTCTTTTTTGCTCCGGAGGCTGCCGAAAGCGAAAACAGGTGCTTTTGAGGATGGAGTCCGCAGGAAAGCAGAGAGGACCAAATTGTCTGGGGCATTTGAAAGGGTTCCAGGAGGCAGTGAGAACCAGCATTACTTTTCCCCGCTGGCACCTTTGCTGTGTCAGCAAAAGATGGACGTTTGTCTTTTTTGCTCCGGAGGTTGCCAAAAGCGAAAACAGGTGCTTTTGAGGATGGAGTCCGCAGGAAAGCAGAGAGGGCCAAATTGTCTGGGGCATTTGAAGAGGTTCCAGGAGGCAGTGAGAACCAGCATTACTTTTCCCCGCTGGCACCTTTGCTGTGGCAGCAAAAGCTGGACGTTTGTCTTTTTTGCTCCGGAGGCTGCCGAAAGCGAAAATAGGTGCTTTTGAGGATGGAGTCCGCAGGAAAGCAGAGAGGGCCAAATTGTCTGTGGCATTTGAAAAAGTTCCAGGAGGCAGTGAGAACCAGCATCACTTTTCCCCGCTGGCACCTTTGCTGTGGCAGCAAAAGCTGGACGTTTGTCTTTTTACCACCGGAGGGCGCCGAAAGTGAAAAAAGGCGCTTTTGAGGATAGAGTCCGCAGGAAAGCAGAGAGGGCTTAATTGTCTGGGGCATTTGAAAGGGTTCCAGGAGGCAGTGAGAACCAGCATTACTTTTCCCCGCTGGCACCTTTGCTGTGGCAGCAAAAGCTGGACGTTTGTCTTTTTTGCTCCGGAGGCTGCCGAAAGCGAAAACAGGTGCTTTTGAGGATGGAGTCCGCAGGAAAGCAGAGAGGGCCAAATTGTCTGGGGCATTTGAAAGGGTTCCAGGAGGCAGTGAGAACCAGCATTACTTTTCCCCGCTGGCACCTTTGCTGTGGCAGCAAAAGCTGGACGTTTGTCTTTTTTGCTCCGGAGGCTGCCGAAAGCGAAAACAGGTGCTTTTGAGGATGGAGTCCGCAGGAAAGCAGAGAGGGCCAAATTGTCTGGGGCATTTGAACAGGTTCCAGGAGGCAGTGAGAACCAGCATTACTTTTCCCCGCTGGCACCTTTGCTGTGGCAGCAAAAGCTGGACGTTTGTCTTTTTTGCTCCGGAGGCTGCCGAAAGCGAAAACAGGTGCTTTTGAGGATGGAGTCCGCAGGAAAGCAGAGAGGACCAAATTGTCTGGGGCATTTGAAAGGGTTCCAGGAGGCAGTGAGAACCAGCATTACTTTTCCCCGCTGGCACCTTTGCTGTGGCAGCAAAAGCTGGACGTTTGTCTTTTTTGCTCCGGTGGCTGCCGAAAGCGAAAACAGGTGCTTTTGAGGATGGAGTCCACAGGAAAGCAGAGAGGGCCAAATTGTCTGTGGCATTTGAAAGGGTTCCAGGAGGCAGTGAGAACCAGCATTACTTTTCCCCGCTGGCACCTTTGCTGTGGCAGCAAAAGCTGGACGTTTGTCTTTTTTGCTCCGGAGGCTGCCGAAAGCGAAAACAGGTGCTTTTGAGGATGGAGTCCGCAGGAAAGCAGAGAGGGCCAAATTGTCTGGGGCATTTGAAAGGGTTCCAGGAGGCAGTGAGAACCAGCATTACTTTTCCCCGCTGGCACCTTTGCTGTGGCAGCAAAAGCTGGACGTTTGTCTTTTTTGCTCCGGAGGCTGCCGAAAGCGAAAACAGGTGCTTTTGAGGATGGAGTCCACAGGAAAGCAGAGAGGGCCAAATTGTCTGTGGCATTTGAAAGGGTTCCAGGAGGGAGTGAGAACCAGCATTACTTTTCCCCGCTGGCATATTTGCTGTGGCAGCAAAAGCTGGACGTTTGTCTTTTTTGCTCCGGAGGTTGCCGAAAGCGAAAACAGGTGCTTTTGAGGATGGAGTCCGCAGGAAAGCAGAGAGGGCCAAATTGTCTGTGGCATTTGAAGGAGTTCCAGGAGGCAGTGAGAACCAGCATTACTTTTCCCTGCTGGCACCTTTGCTGTGGCAGCAAAAGCTGGACGTTTGTCTTTTTTCCTCCGGAGGGCGCCGAAAGCAAAAATAGGTGCTTTTGAGGATGGAGTCCGCAGGAAAGCAGAGAGGGCCAAATTGTCTGTGGCATTTGAAAGGGTTCCAGGAGGCAGTGAGAACCAGCATTACTTTTCCCCGCTGGCACCTTTGCTGTGGCAGCAAAAGCTGGACGTTTGTCTTTTTTGCTCCGGAGGTTGCCGAAAGCGAAAACAGGTGCTTTTGAGGATGGAGTCCGCAGGAAAGCAGAGAGGGCCAAATTGTCTGTGGCATTTGAAGAGGTTCCAGGAGGCAGTGAGAACCAGCATTACTTTTCCCCGCTGGCACCTTTGCTGTGGCAGCAAAAGCTGGACGTTTGTCTTTTTTGCTCCGGAGGCTGCCGAAAGCGAAAACAGGTGCTTTTGAGGATGGAGTCCACAGGAAAGCAGAGAGGGCCAAATTGTCTGGGGCATTTGAAAGGGTTCCAGGAGGCAGTGAGAACCAGCATTACTTTTCCCCGCTGGCACCTTTGCTGTGGCAGCAAAAGCTGGACGTTTGTCTTTTTTGCTCCGGAGGCTGCCGAAAGCGAAAACAGGTGCTTTTGAGGATGGAGTCCGCAGGAAAGCAGAGAGGGCCAAATTGTCTGTGGCATTTGAAAGAGTTCCAGGAGGCAGTGAGAACCAGCATTACTTTTCCCCGCTGGCACCTTTGCTGAGGCAGCAAAAGCTGGCCGTTTGTCTTTTTTGCTCCGGAGGCTGCCGAAAGCGAAAACAGGTGCTTTTGAGGATGGAGTCCGCAGGAAAGCAGAGAGGGCCAAATTGTCTGGGGCATTTGAACAGGTTCCAGGAGGCAGTGAGAACCAGCATTACTTTTCCCCGCTGGCACCTTTGCTGTGGCAGCAAAAGCTGGACGTTTGTCTTTTTTGCTCCGGAGGCTGCCGAAAGCGAAAACAGGTGCTTTTGAGGATGGAGTCCACAGGAAAGCAGAGAGGGCCAAATTGTCTGTGGCATTTGAAAGGGTTCCAGGAGGCAGTGAGAACCAGCATTACTTTTCCCCGCTGGCACCTTTGCTGTGGCAGCAAAAGCTGGACGTTTGTCTTTTTTGCTCCGGAGGCTGCCGAAAGCGAAAATAGGTGCTTTTGAGGATGGAGTCCGCAGGAAAGCAGAGAGGGCCAAATTGTCTGTGGCATTTGAAAGGGTTCCAGGAGGCAGTGAGAACCAGCATTACTTTTCCCCGCTGGCACCTTTGCTGTGGCAGCAAAAGCTGGCCGTTTGTCTTTTTTGCTCCGGACGCTGCCGAAAGCGAAAACAGGTGCTTTTGAGGATGGAGTCCGCAGGAAAGCAGAGAGGGCCAAATTGTCTGGGGCATTTGAAAGGGTTCCAGGAGGCAGTGAGAACCAGCATTACTTTTCCCCGCTGGCACCTTTGCTGTGGCAGCAAAAGCTGGACGTTTGTCTTTTTTGCTCCGGAGGCTGCTGAAAGCGAAAACAGGTGCTTTTGAGGATGGAGTCCGCAGGAAAGCAGAGAGGGCCAAATTGTCTGTGGCATTTGAAAGGGTTCCAGGAGGCAGTGAGAACCAGCATTACTTTTCCCCGCTGGCACCTTTGCTGTGGCAGCAAAAGCTGGACGTTTGTCTTTTTTGCTCCGGAGGCTGCCGAAAGCGAAAATAGGTGCTTTTGAGGATGGAGTCCGCAGGAAAGCAGAGAGGGCCAAATTGTCTGGGGCATTTGAAGAGGTTCCAGGAGGCAGTGAGAACCAGCATTACTTTTCCCCGCTGGCACCTTTGCTGTGGCAGCAAAAGCTGGACGTTTGTCTTTTTTGCTCCGGAGGCTGCTGAAAGCGAAAACAGGTGCTTTTGAGGATGGAGTCCGCAGGAAAGCAGAGAGGGCCAAATTGTCTGTGGCATTTGAAAGGGTTCCAGGAGGCAGTGAGAACCAGCATTACTTTTCCCCGCTGGCACCTTTGCTGTGGCAGCAAAAGCTGGACGTTTGTCTTTTTTGCTCCGGAGGCTGCCGAAAGCGAAAATAGGTGCTTTTGAGGATGGAGTCCGCAGGAAAGCAGAGAGGGCCAAATTGTCTGGGGCATTTGAAGAGGTTCCAGGAGGCAGTGAGAACCAGCATTACTTTTCCCCGCTGGCACCTTTGCTGTGGCAGCAAAAGCTGGACGTTTGTCTTTTTTGCTCCGGAGGCTGCCGAAAGCGAAAACAGGTGCTTTTGAGGATGGAGTCCGCAGGAAAGCAGAGAGGGCCAAATTGTCTGTGGCATTTGAAAGGGTTCCAGGAGGCAGTGAGAACCAGCATTACTTTTCCCCGCTGGCACCTTTGCTGTGGCAGCAAAAGCTGGACGTTTGTCTTTTTTGCTCCGGAGGCTGCCGAAAGCGAAAACAGGTGCTTTTGAGGATGGAGTCCGCAGGAAAGCAGAGAGGGCCAAATTGTCTGGGGCATTTGAAAGGGTTCCAGGAGGCAGTGAGAACCAGCATTACTTTTCCCCGCTGGCACCTTTGCTGTGGCAGCAAAAGCTGGACGTTTGTCTTTTTTGCTCCGGAGGCTGCCGAAAGCGAAAACAGGTGCTTTTGAGGATGGAGTCCGCAGGAAAGCAGAGAGGGCCAAATTGTCTGTGGCATTTGAAAGGGTTCCAGGAGGCAGTGAGAACCAGCATTACTTTTCCCCGCTGGCACCTTTGCTGTGGCAGCAAAAGCTGGACGTTTGTCTTTTTACCACCGGAGGCTGCCGAAAGCGAAAATAGGTGCTTTTGAGGATGGAGTCCGCAGGAAAGCAGAGAGGGCCAAATTGTCTGGGGCATTTGAAGAGGTTCCAGGAGGCAGTGAGAACCAGCATTACTTTTCCCCGCTGGCACCTTTGCTGTGGCAGCAAAAGCTGGACGTTTGTCTTTTTTGCTCCGGACGCTGCCGAAAGCGAAAACAGGTGCTTTTGAGGATGGAGTCCGCAGGAAAGCAGAGAGGGCCAAATTGTCTGGGGCATTTGAAAAAGTTCCAGGAGGCAGTGAGAACCAGCATCACTTTTCCCCGCTGGCACCTTTGCTGTGGCAGCAAAAGCTGGACGTTTGTCTTTTTACCACCGGAGGGCGCCGAAAGTGAAAAAAGGCGCTTTTGAGGATAGAGTCCGCAGGAAAGCAGAGAGGGCTTAATTGTCTGGGGCATTTGAAAGGGTTCCAGGAGGCAGTGAGAACCAGCATTACTTTTCCCCGCTGGCACCTTTGCTGTGGCAGCAAAAGCTGGACGTTTGTCTTTTTTGCTCCGGAGGCTGCCGAAAGCGAAAACAGGTGCTTTTGAGGATGGAGTCTACAGGAAAGCAGAGAGGGCCAAATTGTCTGTGGCATTTGAAAGGGTTCCAGGAGGCAGTGAGAACCAGCATTACTTTTCCCCGCTGGCACCTTTGCTGTGGCAGCAAAAGCTGGACGTTTGTCTTTTTTGCTCCGGAGGCTGCCGAAAGCGAAAACAGGTGCTTTTGAGGATGGAGTCCGCAGGAAAGCAGAGAGGGCCAAATTGTCTGGGGCATTTGAAAGGGTTCCAGGAGGCAGTGAGAACCAGCATTACTTTTCCCCGCTGGCACCTTTGCTGTGGCAGCAAAAGCTGGACGTTTGTCTTTTTTGCTCCGGAGGCTGCCGAAAGCGAAAACAGGTGCTTTTGAGGATGGAGTCCGCAGGAAAGCAGAGAGGGCCAAATTGTCTGTGGCATTTGAACAGGTTCCAGGAGGCAGTGAGAACCAGCATTACTTTTCCCCGCTGGCACCTTTGCTGTGGCAGCAAAAGCTGGACGTTTGTCTTTTTTGCTCCGGAGGCTGCCGAAAGCGAAAACAGGTGCTTTTGAGGATGGAGTCCGCAGGAAAGCAGAGAGGACCAAATTGTCTGGGGCAT
Organism: Vanellus vanellus; assembly: GCF_965231255.1. Classification (NCBI taxonomy): domain Eukaryota; kingdom Metazoa; phylum Chordata; class Aves; order Charadriiformes; family Charadriidae; genus Vanellus; species Vanellus vanellus. The sequence goes on from NW_028127857.1 coordinate 54,671, forward strand.
TTGAAAGGGTTCCAGGAGGCAGTGAGAACCAGCATTACTTTTCCCCGCTGGCACCTTTGCTGTGTCAGCAAAAGATGGACGTTTGTCTTTTTTGCTCCGGAGGTTGCCAAAAGCGAAAACAGGTGCTTTTGAGGATGGAGTCCGCAGGAAAGCAGAGAGGGCCAAATTGTCTGGGGCATTTGAAGAGGTTCCAGGAGGCAGTGAGAACCAGCATTACTTTTCCCCGCTGGCACCTTTGCTGTGGCAGCAAAAGCTGGACGTTTGTCTTTTTTGCTCCGGAGGCTGCCGAAAGCGAAAATAGGTGCTTTTGAGGATGGAGTCCGCAGGAAAGCAGAGAGGGCCAAATTGTCTGTGGCATTTGAAAAAGTTCCAGGAGGCACTGAGAACCAGCATCACTTTTCCCCGCTGGCACCTTTGCTGTGGCAGCAAAAGCTGGACGTTTGTCTTTTTACCACCGGAGGGCGCCGAAAGTGAAAAAAGGCGCTTTTGAGGATAGAGTCCGCAGGAAAGCAGAGAGGGCTTAATTGTCTGGGGCATTTGAAAGGGTTCCAGGAGGCAGTGAGAACCAGCATTACTTTTCCCCGCTGGCACCTTTGCTGTGGCAGCAAAAGCTGGACGTTTGTCTTTTTTGCTCCGGAGGCTGCCGAAAGCGAAAACAGGTGCTTTTGAGGATGGAGTCCGCAGGAAAGCAGAGAGGGCCAAATTGTCTGGGGCATTTGAAAGGGTTCCAGGAGGCAGTGAGAACCAGCATTACTTTTCCCCGCTGGCACCTTTGCTGTGGCAGCAAAAGCTGGACGTTTGTCTTTTTTGCTCCGGAGGCTGCCGAAAGCGAAAACAGGTGCTTTTGAGGATGGAGTCCGCAGGAAAGCAGAGAGGGCCAAATTGTCTGGGGCATTTGAACAGGTTCCAGGAGGCAGTGAGAACCAGCATTACTTTTCCCCGCTGGCACCTTTGCTGTGGCAGCAAAAGCTGGACGTTTGTCTTTTTTGCTCCGGAGGCTGCCGAAAGCGAAAACAGGTGCTTTTGAGGATGGAGTCCGCAGGAAAGCAGAGAGGACCAAATTGTCTGGGGCATTTGAAAGGGTTCCAGGAGGCAGTGAGAACCAGCATTACTTTTCCCCGCTGGCACCTTTGCTGTGGCAGCAAAAGCTGGACGTTTGTCTTTTTTGCTCCGGTGGCTGCCGAAAGCGAAAACAGGTGCTTTTGAGGATGGAGTCCACAGGAAAGCAGAGAGGGCCAAATTGTCTGTGGCATTTGAAAGGGTTCCAGGAGGCAGTGAGAACCAGCATTACTTTTCCCCGCTGGCACCTTTGCTGTGGCAGCAAAAGCTGGACGTTTGTCTTTTTTGCTCCGGACGCTGCCGAAAGCGAAAACAGGTGCTTTTGAGGATGGAGTCCGCAGGAAAGCAGAGAGGGCCAAATTGTCTGGGGCATTTGAAAGGGTTCCAGGAGGCAGTGAGAACCAGCATTACTTTTCCCCGCTGGCACCTTTGCTGTGGCAGCAAAAGCTGGACGTTTGTCTTTTTTGCTCCGGAGGCTGCCGAAAGCGAAAACAGGTGCTTTTGAGGATGGAGTCCACAGGAAAGCAGAGAGGGCCAAATTGTCTGTGGCATTTGAAAGGGTTCCAGGAGGCAGTGAGAACCAGCATTACTTTTCCCCGCTGGCATATTTGCTGTGGCAGCAAAAGCTGGACGTTTGTCTTTTTTGCTCCGGAGGTTGCCGAAAGCGAAAACAGGTGCTTTTGAGGATGGAGTCCGCAGGAAAGCAGAGAGGGCCAAATTGTCTGTGGCATTTGAAGGAGTTCCAGGAGGCAGTGAGAACCAGCATTACTTTTCCCTGCTGGCACCTTTGCTGTGGCAGCAAAAGCTGGACGTTTGTCTTTTTTCCTCCGGAGGGCGCCGAAAGCAAAAATAGGTGCTTTTGAGGATGGAGTCCGCAGGAAAGCAGAGAGGGCCAAATTGTCTGTGGCATTTGAAAGGGTTCCAGGAGGCAGTGAGAACCAGCATTACTTTTCCCCGCTGGCACCTTTGCTGTGGCAGCAAAAGCTGGACGTTTGTCTTTTTTGCTCCGGAGGTTGCCGAAAGCGAAAACAGGTGCTTTTGAGGATGGAGTCCGCAGGAAAGCAGAGAGGGCCAAATTGTCTGGGGCATTTGAACAGGTTCCAGGAGGCAGTGAGAACCAGCATTACTTTTCCCCGCTGGCACCTTTGCTGTGGCAGCAAAAGCTGGACGTTTGTCTTTTTTGCTCCGGAGGCTGCCGAAAGCGAAAGCAGGTGCTTTTGAGGATGGAGTCCACAGGAAAGCAGAGAGGGCCAAATTGTCTGGGGCATTTGAAAGGGTTCCAGGAGGCAGTGAGAACCAGCATTACTTTTCCCCGCTGGCACCTTTGCTGTGGCAGCAAAAGCTGGACGTTTGTCTTTTTTGCTCCGGAGGCTGCCGAAAGCGAAAACAGGTGCTTTTGAGGATGGAGTCCGCAGGAAAGCAGAGAGGGCCAAATTGTCTGTGGCATTTGAAAGAGTTCCAGGAGGCAGTGAGAACCAGCATTACTTTTCCCCGCTGGCACCTTTGCTGAGGCAGCAAAAGCTGGCCGTTTGTCTTTTTTGCTCCGGAGGCTGCCGAAAGCGAAAACAGGTGCTTTTGAGGATGGAGTCCGCAGGAAAGCAGAGAGGGCCAAATTGTCTGGGGCATTTGAACAGGTTCCAGGAGGCAGTGAGAACCAGCATTACTTTTCCCCGCTGGCACCTTTGCTGTGGCAGCAAAAGCTGGACGTTTGTCTTTTTTGCTCCGGAGGCTGCCGAAAGCGAAAACAGGTGCTTTTGAGGATGGAGTCCACAGGAAAGCAGAGAGGGCCAAATTGTCTGTGGCATTTGAAAGGGTTCCAGGAGGCAGTGAGAACCAGCATTACTTTTCCCCGCTGGCACCTTTGCTGTGGCAGCAAAAGCTGGACGTTTGTCTTTTTTGCTCCGGAGGCTGCCGAAAGCGAAAATAGGTGCTTTTGAGGATGGAGTCCGCAGGAAAGCAGAGAGGGCCAAATTGTCTGTGGCATTTGAAAGGGTTCCAGGAGGCAGTGAGAACCAGCATTACTTTTCCCCGCTGGCACCTTTGCTGTGGCAGCAAAAGCTGGACGTTTGTCTTTTTTGCTCCGGACGCTGCCGAAAGCGAAAACAGGTGCTTTTGAGGATGGAGTCCGCAGGAAAGCAGAGAGGGCCAAATTGTCTGGGGCATTTGAAAGGGTTCCAGGAGGCAGTGAGAACCAGCATTACTTTTCCCCGCTGGCACCTTTGCTGTGGCAGCAAAAGCTGGACGTTTGTCTTTTTTGCTCCGGAGGCTGCTGAAAGCGAAAACAGGTGCTTTTGAGGATGGAGTCCGCAGGAAAGCAGAGAGGGCCAAATTGTCTGTGGCATTTGAAAGGGTTCCAGGAGGCAGTGAGAACCAGCATTACTTTTCCCCGCTGGCACCTTTGCTGTGGCAGCAAAAGCTGGACGTTTGTCTTTTTTGCTCCGGAGGCTGCCGAAAGCGAAAATAGGTGCTTTTGAGGATGGAGTCCGCAGGAAAGCAGAGAGGGCCAAATTGTCTGGGGCATTTGAAGAGGTTCCAGGAGGCAGTGAGAACCAGCATTACTTTTCCCCGCTGGCACCTTTGCTGTGGCAGCAAAAGCTGGACGTTTGTCTTTTTTGCTCCGGAGGCTGCTGAAAGCGAAAACAGGTGCTTTTGAGGATGGAGTCCGCAGGAAAGCAGAGAGGGCCAAATTGTCTGTGGCATTTGAAAGGGTTCCAGGAGGCAGTGAGAACCAGCATTACTTTTCCCCGCTGGCACCTTTGCTGTGGCAGCAAAAGCTGGACGTTTGTCTTTTTTGCTCCGGAGGCTGCCGAAAGCGAAAATAGGTGCTTTTGAGGATGGAGTCCGCAGGAAAGCAGAGAGGGCCAAATTGTCTGGGGCATTTGAAGAGGTTCCAGGAGGCAGTGAGAACCAGCATTACTTTTCCCCGCTGGCACCTTTGCTGTGGCAGCAAAAGCTGGACGTTTGTCTTTTTTGCTCCGGAGGCTGCCGAAAGCGAAAACAGGTGCTTTTGAGGATGGAGTCCGCAGGAAAGCAGAGAGGGCCAAATTGTCTGTGGCATTTGAAAGGGTTCCAGGAGGCAGTGAGAACCAGCATTACTTTTCCCCGCTGGCACCTTTGCTGTGGCAGCAAAAGCTGGACGTTTGTCTTTTTTGCTCCGGAGGCTGCCGAAAGCGAAAACAGGTGCTTTTGAGGATGGAGTCCGCAGGAAAGCAGAGAGGGCCAAATTGTCTGGGGCATTTGAAAGGGTTCCAGGAGGCAGTGAGAACCAGCATTACTTTTCCCCGCTGGCACCTTTGCTGTGGCAGCAAAAGCTGGACGTTTGTCTTTTTTGCTCCGGAGGCTGCCGAAAGCGAAAACAGGTGCTTTTGAGGATGGAGTCCGCAGGAAAGCAGAGAGGGCCAAATTGTCTGTGGCATTTGAAAGGGTTCCAGGAGGCAGTGAGAACCAGCATTACTTTTCCCCGCTGGCACCTTTGCTGTGGCAGCAAAAGCTGGACGTTTGTCTTTTTACCACCGGAGGCTGCCGAAAGCGAAAATAGGTGCTTTTGAGGATGGAGTCCGCAGGAAAGCAGAGAGGGCCAAATTGTCTGGGGCATTTGAAGAGGTTCCAGGAGGCAGTGAGAACCAGCATTACTTTTCCCCGCTGGCACCTTTGCTGTGGCAGCAAAAGCTGGACGTTTGTCTTTTTTGCTCCGGACGCTGCCGAAAGCGAAAACAGGTGCTTTTGAGGATGGAGTCCGCAGGAAAGCAGAGAGGGCCAAATTGTCTGGGGCATTTGAAAGGGTTCCAGGAGGCAGTGAGAACCAGCATTACTTTTCCCCGCTGGCACCTTTGCTGTGGCAGCAAAAGCTGGCCGTTTGTCTTTTTTGCTCCGGAGGCTGCCGAAAGCGAAAACAGGTGCTTTTGAGGATGGAGTCCGCAGGAAAGCAGAGAGGGCCAAATTGTCTGTGGCATTTGAAAGGGTTCCAGGAGGCAGTGAGAACCAGCATTACTTTTCCCCGCTGGCACCTTTGCTGAGGCAGCAAAAGCTGGCCGTTTGTCTTTTTTGCTCCGGAGGCTGCCGAAAGCGAAAACAGGTGCTTTTGAGGATGGAGTCCGCAGGAAAGCAGAGAGGGCCAAATTGTCTGTGGCATTTGAAAGAGTTCCAGGAGGCAGTGAGAACCAGCATTACTTTTCCCCGCTGGCACCTTTGCTGTGGCAGCAAAAGCTGGACGTTTGTCTTTTTACCACCGGAAGGCGCCGAAAGTGAAAAAAGGCGCTTTTGAGGATAGAGTCCGCAGGAAAGCAGAGAGGGCCAAATTGTCAGGGGCATTTGAAGGAGTTCCAGGAGGCAGTGAGAACCAGCATTACTTTTCCCTGCTGGCACCTTTGTTGTGGCAGCAAAAGCTGGACGTTTGTCTTTTTTGCTCCGGAGGGCGCCGAAAGCAAAAATAGGTGCTTTTGAGGATGGAGTCCGCAGGAAAGCAGAGAGGGCCAAATTGTCTGTGGCATTTGAAAGGGTTCCAGGAGGCAGTGAGAACCAGCATTACTTTTCCCCGCTGGCACCTTTGCTGTGGCAGCAAAAGCTGGACGTTTGTCTTTTTTGCTCCGGAGGGCGCCGAAAGCGAAAACAGGTGCTTTTGAGGATGGAGTCCGCAGGAAAGCAGAGAGGGCCAAATTGTCTGTGGCATTTGAAAGGGTTCCAGGAGGCAGTGAGAACCAGCATTACTTTTCCCCGCTGGCACCTTTGCTGAGGCAGCAAAAGCTGGACGTTTGTCTTTTTTGCTCCGGAGGCTGCCGAAAGCGAAAACAGGTGCTTTTGAGGATGGAGTCCACAGGAAAGCAGAGAGGGCCAAATTGTCTGTGGCATTTGAAAGGGTTCCAGGAGGCAGTGAGAACCAGCATTACTTTTCCCCGCTGGCACCTTTGCTGTGGCAGCAAAAGCTGGACGTTTGTCTTTTTTGCTCCGGAGGCTGCCGAAAGCGAAAATAGGTGCTTTTGAGGATGGAGTCCGCAGGAAAGCAGAGAGGGCCAAATTGTCTGTGGCATTTGAAAGAGTTCCAGGAGGCAGTGAGAACCAGCATCACTTTTCCCCGCTGGCATCTTTGCTGTGGCAGCAAAAGCTGGACGTTTGTCTTTTTACCACCGGAGGGCGCCGAAAGTGAAAAAAGGCGCTTTTGAGGATAGAGTCCAGAGGAAAGCAGAGAGGGCTTAATTTTCTGGGGCATTTGAAAGGGTTCCAGGAGGCAGTGAGAACCAGCATTACTTTTCCCCGCTGGCACCTTTGCTGTGGCAGCAAAAGCTGGACGTTTGTCTTTTTTGCTCCGGAGGCTGCCGAAAGCGAAAATAGGTGCTTTTGAGGATGGAGTCCGCAGGAAAGCAGAGAGGGCCAAATTGTCTGTGGCATTTGAAAGGGTTCCAGGAGGCAGTGAGAACCAGCATTACTTTTCCCCGCTGGCACCTTTGCTGTGGCAGCAAAAGCTGGACGTTTGTCTTTTTTGCTCCGGACGCTGCCGAAAGCGAAAACAGGTGCTTTTGAGGATGGAGTCCGCAGGAAAGCAGAGAGGGCCAAATTGTCTGTGGCATTTGAAAGGGTTCCAGGAGGCAGTGAGAACCAGCATTACTTTTCCCCGCTGGCACCTTTGCTGTGGCAGCAAAAGCTGGACGTTTGTCTTTTTTGCTCCGGAGGCTGCCGAAAGCGAAAATAGGTGCTTTTGAGGATGGAGTCCGCAGGAAAGCAGAGAGGGCCAAATTGTCTGTGGCATTTGAAAGGGTTCCAGGAGGCAGTGAGAACCAGCATTACTTTTCCCCGCTGGCACCTTTGCTGTGGCAGCAAAAGCTGGACGTTTGTCTTTTTTGCTCCGGACGCTGCCGAAAGCGAAAACAGGTGCTTTTGAGGATGGAGTCCGCAGGAAAGCAGAGAGGGCCAAATTGTCTGGGGCATTTGAAAGGGTTCCAGGAGGCAGTGAGAACCAGCATTACTTTTCCCCGCTGGCACCTTTGCTGTGGCAGCAAAAGCTGGACGTTTGTCTTTTTTGCTCCGGAGGCTGCCGAAAGCGAAAATAGGTGCTTTTGAGGATGGAGTCCGCAGGAAAGCAGAGAGGGCCAAATTGTCTGGGGCATTTGAAGAGGTTCCAGGAGGCAGTGAGAACCAGCATTACTTTTCCCCGCTGGCACCTTTGCTGTGGCAGCAAAAGCTGGACGTTTGTCTTTTTTGCTCCGGAGGCTGCCGAAAGCGAAAACAGGTGCTTTTGAGGATGGAGTCCGCAGGAAAGCAGAGAGGGCCAAATTGTCTGTGGCATTTGAAAGGGTTCCAGGAGGCAGTGAGAACCAGCATTACTTTTCCCCGCTGGCACCTTTGCTGTGGCAGCAAAAGCTGGACGTTTGTCTTTTTTGCTTCGGAGGCTGCCGAAAGCGAAAACAGGTGCTTTTGAGGATGGAGTCCACAGGAAAGCAGAGAGGGCCAAATTGTCTGGGGCATTTGAAAGGGTTCCAGGAGGCAGTGAGAACCAGCATTACTTTTCCCCGCTGGCACCTTTGCTGTGGCAGCAAAAGCTGGACGTTTGTCTTTTTTGCTCCGGAGGCTGCCGAAAGCGAAAACAGGTGCTTTTGAGGATGGAGTCCGCAGGAAAGCAGAGAGGGCCAAATTGTCAGGGGCATTTGAAGGAGTTCCAGGAGGCAGTGAGAACCAGCATTACTTTTCCCTGCTGGCACCTTTGCTGTGGCAGCAAAAGCTGGACGTTTGTCTTTTTTGCTCCGGAGGGCGCCGAAAGCAAAAATAGGTGCTTTTGAGGATGGAGTCCGCAGGAAAGCAGAGAGGGCCAAATTGTCTGTGGCATTTGAAAGGGTTCCAGGAGGCAGTGAGAACCAGCATTACTTTTCCCCGCTGGCACCTTTGCTGTGGCAGCAAAAGCTGGACGTTTGTCTTTTTTGCTCCGGAGGTTGCCGAAAGCGAAAACAGGTGCTTTTGAGGATGGAGTCCGCAGGAAAGCAGAGAGGGCCAAATTGTCTGGGGCATTTGAAAGGGTTCCAGGAGGCAGTGAGAACCAGCATTACTTTTCCCCGCTGGCACCTTTGCTGTGGCAGCAAAAGCTGGCCGTTTGTCTTTTTTGCTCCGGAGGCTGCCGAAAGCGAAAACAGGTGCTTTTGAGGATGGAGTCCGCAGGAAAGCAGAGAGGGCCAAATTGTCTGTGGCATTTGAAAGGGTTCCAGGAGGCAGTGAGAACCAGCATTACTTTTCCCCGCTGGCACCTTTGCTGAGGCAGCAAAAGCTGGCCGTTTGTCTTTTTTGCTCCGGAGGCTGCCGAAAGCGAAAACAGGTGCTTTTGAGGATGGAGTCCGCAGGAAAGCAGAGAGGGCCAAATTGTCTGTGGCATTTGAAAGAGTTCCAGGAGGCAGTGAGAACCAGCATTACTTTTCCCCGCTGGCACCTTTGCTGTGGCAGCAAAAGCTGGACGTTTGTCTTTTTACCACCGGAAGGCGCCGAAAGTGAAAAAAGGCGCTTTTGAGGATAGAGTCCGCAGGAAAGCAGAGAGGGCCAAATTGTCAGGGGCATTTGAAGGAGTTCCAGGAGGCAGTGAGAACCAGCATTACTTTTCCCTGCTGGCACCTTTGTTGTGGCAGCAAAAGCTGGACGTTTGTCTTTTTTGCTCCGGAGGGCGCCGAAAGCAAAAATAGTTGCTTTTGAGGATGGAGTCCGCAGGAAAGCAGAGAGGGCCAAATTGTCTGTGGCATTTGAAAGGGTTCCAGGAGGCAGTGAGAACCAGCATTACTTTTCCCCGCTGGCACCTTTGCTGTGGCAGCAAAAGCTGGACGTTTGTCTTTTTTGCTCCGGAGGTTGCCGAAAGCGAAAACAGGTGCTTTTGAGGATGGAGTCCGCAGGAAAGCAGAGAGGGCCAAATTGTCTGTGGCATTTGAAAGGGTTCCAGGAGGCAGTGAGAACCAGCATTACTTTTCCCCGCTGGCACCTTTGCTGAGGCAGCAAAAGCTGGACGTTTGTCTTTTTTGCTCCGGAGGCTGCCGAAAGCGAAAACAGGTGCTTTTGAGGATGGAGTCCACAGGAAAGCAGAGAGGGCCAAATTGTCTGTGGCATTTGAAAGGGTTCCAGGAGGCAGTGAGAACCAGCATTACTTTTCCCCGCTGGCACCTTTGCTGTGGCAGCAAAAGCTGGACGTTTGTCTTTTTTGCTCCGGAGGCTGCCGAAAGCGAAAATAGGTGCTTTTGAGGATGGAGTCCGCAGGAAAGCAGAGAGGGCCAAATTGTCTGTGGCATTTGAAAGAGTTCCAGGAGGCAGTGAGAACCAGCATCACTTTTCCCCGCTGGCATCTTTGCTGTGGCAGCAAAAGCTGGACGTTTGTCTTTTTACCACCGGAGGGCGCCGAAAGTGAAAAAAGGCGCTTTTGAGGATAGAGTCCAGAGGAAAGCAGAGAGGGCTTAATTTTCTGGGGCATTTGAAAGGGTTCCAGGAGGCAGTGAGAACCAGCATTACTTTTCCCCGCTGGCACCTTTGCTGTGGCAGCAAAAGCTGGACGTTTGTCTTTTTTGCTCCGGAGGCTGCCGAAAGCGAAAATAGGTGCTTTTGAGGATGGAGTCCGCAGGAAAGCAGAGAGGGCCAAATTGTCTGTGGCATTTGAAAGGGTTCCAGGAGGCAGTGAGAACCAGCATTACTTTTCCCCGCTGGCACCTTTGCTGTGGCAGCAAAAGCTGGACGTTTGTCTTTTTTGCTCCGGACGCTGCCGAAAGCGAAAACAGGTGCTTTTGAGGATGGAGTCCGCAGGAAAGCAGAGAGGGCCAAATTGTCTGTGGCATTTGAAAGGGTTCCAGGAGGCAGTGAGAACCAGCATTACTTTTCCCCGCTGGCACCTTTGCTGTGGCAGCAAAAGCTGGACGTTTGTCTTTTTTGCTCCGGAGGCTGCCGAAAGCGAAAATAGGTGCTTTTGAGGATGGAGTCCGCAGGAAAGCAGAGAGGGCCAAATTGTCTGTGGCATTTGAAAGGGTTCCAGGAGGCAGTGAGAACCAGCATTACTTTTCCCCGCTGGCACCTTTGCTGTGGCAGCAAAAGCTGGACGTTTGTCTTTTTTGCTCCGGACGCTGCCGAAAGCGAAAACAGGTGCTTTTGAGGATGGAGTCCGCAGGAAAGCAGAGAGGGCCAAATTGTCTGGGGCATTTGAAAGGGTTCCAGGAGGCAGTGAGAACCAGCATTACTTTTCCCCGCTGGCACCTTTGCTGTGGCAGCAAAAGCTGGACGTTTGTCTTTTTTGCTCCGGAGGCTGCCGAAAGCGAAAATAGGTGCTTTTGAGGATGGAGTCCGCAGGAAAGCAGAGAGGGCCAAATTGTCTGGGGCATTTGAAGAGGTTCCAGGAGGCAGTGAGAACCAGCATTACTTTTCCCCGCTGGCACCTTTGCTGTGGCAGCAAAAGCTGGACGTTTGTCTTTTTTGCTCCGGAGGCTGCCGAAAGCGAAAACAGGTGCTTTTGAGGATGGAGTCCGCAGGAAAGCAGAGAGGGCCAAATTGTCTGTGGCATTTGAAAGGGTTCCAGGAGGCAGTGAGAACCAGCATTACTTTTCCCCGCTGGCACCTTTGCTGTGGCAGCAAAAGCTGGACGTTTGTCTTTTTTGCTCCGGAGGCTGCCGAAAGCGAAAACAGGTGCTTTTGAGGATGGAGTCCACAGGAAAGCAGAGAGGGCCAAATTGTCTGGGGCATTTGAAAGGGTTCCAGGAGGCAGTGAGAACCAGCATTACTTTTCCCCGCTGGCACCTTTGCTGTGGCAGCAAAAGCTGGACGTTTGTCTTTTTTGCTCCGGAGGCTGCCGAAAGCGAAAACAGGTGCTTTTGAGGATGGAGTCCGCAGGAAAGCAGAGAGGGCCAAATTGTCAGGGGCATTTGAAGGAGTTCCAGGAGGCAGTGAGAACCAGCATTACTTTTCCCTGCTGGCACCTTTGCTGTGGCAGCAAAAGCTGGACGTTTGTCTTTTTTGCTCCGGAGGGCGCCGAAAGCAAAAATAGGTGCTTTTGAGGATGGAGTCCGCAGGAAAGCAGAGAGGGCCAAATTGTCTGTGGCATTTGAAAGGGTTCCAGGAGGCAGTGAGAACCAGCATTACTTTTCCCCGCTGGCACCTTTGCTGTGGCAGCAAAAGCTGGACGTTTGTCTTTTTTGCTCCGGAGGTTGCCGAAAGCGAAAACAGGTGCTTTTGAGGATGGAGTCCGCAGGAAAGCAGAGAGGGCCAAATTGTCTGGGGCATTTGAAAGGGTTCCAGGAGGCAGTGAGAACCAGCATTACTTTTCCCCGCTGGCACCTTTGCTGTGGCAGCAAAAGCTGGACGTTTGTCTTTTTTGCTCCGGACGCTGCCGAAAGCGAAAACAGGTGCTTTTGAGGATGGAGTCCGCAGGAAAGCAGAGAGGGCCAAATTGTCTGGGGCATTTGAAAGGGTTCCAGGAGGCAGTGAGAACCAGCATTACTTTTCCCCGCTGGCACCTTTGCTGTGGCAGCAAAAGCTGGACGTTTGTCTTTTTTGCTCCGGAGGCTGCCGAAAACGAAAACAGGTGCTTTTGAGGATGGAGTCCACAGGAAAGCAGAGAGGGCCAAATTGTCTGTGGCATTTGAAAGGGTTCCAGGAGGCAGTGAGAACCAGCATTACTTTTCCCCGCTGGCACCTTTGCTGTGGCAGCAAAAGCTTGACGTTTGTCTTTTTTGCTCCGGAGGCTGCCGAAAGCGAAAATAGGTGCTTTTGAGGATGGAGTCCGCAGGAAAGCAGAGAGGGCCAAATTGTCTGGGGCATTTGAAAGAGTTCCAGGAGGCAGTGAGAACCAGCATCACTTTTCCCCGCTGGCACCTTTCCTGTGGCAGCAAAAGCTGGACGTTTGTCTTTTTACCACCGGAGGGCGCCGAAAGTGAAAAAAGGCGCTTTTGAGGATAGAGTCCACAGGAAAGCAGAGAGGGCTTAATTGTCTGGGGCATTTGAAAGGGTTCCAGGAGGCAGTGAGAACCAGCATTACTTTTCCCCGCTGGCACCTTTGCTGTGGCAGCAAAAGCTGGACGTTTGTCTTTTTTGCTCCGGAGGCTGCCGAAAGCGAAAATAGGTGCTTTTGAGGATGGAGTCCGCAGGAAAGCAGAGAGGGCCAAATTGTCTGTGGCATTTGAAAGGGTTCCAGGAGGCAGTGAGAACCAGCATTACTTTTCCCCGCTGGCACCTTTGCTGTGGCAGCAAAAGCTGGACGTTTGTCTTTTTTGCTCCGGACGCTGCCGAAAGCGAAAACAGGTGCTTTTGAGGATGGAGTCCGCAGGAAAGCAGAGAGGGCCAAATTGTCTGGGGCATTTGAAAGGGTTCCAGGAGGCAGTGAGAACCAGCATTACTTTTCCCCGCTGGCACCTTTGCTGTGGCAGCAAAAGCTGGACGTTTGTCTTTTTTGCTCCGGAGGCTGCCGAAAGCGAAAACAGGTGCTTTTGAGGATGGAGTCTGCAGGAAAGCAGAGAGGGCCAAATTGTCTGTGGCATTTGAAAGGGTTCCAGGAGGCAGTGAGAACCAGCATTACTTTTCCCCGCTGGCACCTTTGCTGTGGCAGCAAAAGCTGGACGTTTTTCTTTTTACCACCGGAGGGCGCCGAAAGTGAAAACAGGTGCTTTTGAGGATAGAGTCCGCAGGAAAGCAGAGAGGGCCAAATTGTCAGGGGCATTTGAAGGAGTTCCAGGAGGCAGTGAGAACCAGCATTACTTTTCCCTGCTGGCACCTTTGCTGTGGCAGCAAAAGCTGGACGTTTGTCTTTTTTGCTCCGGAGGGCGCCGAAAGCAAAAATAGGTGCTTTTGAGGATGGAGTCCGCAGGAAAGCAGAGAGGGCCAAATTGTCTGGGGCATTTGAAAGGGTTCCAGGAGGCAGTGAGAACCAGCATTACTTTTCCCCGCTGGCACCTTTGCTGTGGCAGCAAAAGCTGGACGTTTGTCTTTTTTGCTCCGGAGGTTGCCGAAAGCGAAAACAGGTGCTTTTGAGGATGGAGTCCGCAGGAAAGCAGAGAGGGCCAAATTGTCTGTGGCATTTGAAAGGGTTCCAGGAGGCAGTGAGAACCAGCATTACTTTTCCCCGCTGGCACCTTTGCTGAGGCAGCAAAAGCTGGCCGTTTGTCTTTTTTGCTCCGGAGGCTGCCGAAAGCGAAAACAGGTGCTTTTGAGGATGGAGTCCGCAGGAAAGCAGAGAGGGCCAAATTGTCTGGGGCATTTGAACAGGTTCCAGGAGGCAGTGAGAACCAGCATTACTTTTCCCCGCTGGCACCTTTGCTGTGGCAGCAAAAGCTGGACGTTTGTCTTTTTTGCTCCGGACGCTGCCGAAAGCGAAAACAGGTGCTTTTGAGGATGGAGTCTGCAGGAAAGCAGAGAGGGCCAAATTGTCTGTGGCATTTGAAAGGGTTCCAGGAGGCAGTGAGAACCAGCATTACTTTTCCCCGCTGGCACCTTTGCTGTGGCAGCAAAAGCTGGACGTTTGTCTTTTTTGCTCCGGAGGCTGCCGAAAGCGAAAACAGGTGCTTTTGAGGATGGAGTCCACAGGAAAGCAGAGAGGGCCAAATTGTCTGTGGCATTTGAAAGGGTTCCAGGAGGCAGTGAGAACCAGCATTACTTTTCCCCGCTGGCACCTTTGCTGTGGCAGCAAAAGCTGGACGTTTGTCTTTTTTGCTCCGGAGGCTGCCGAAAGCGAAAATAGGTGCTTTTGAGGATGGAGTCCGCAGGAAAGCAGAGAGGGCCAAATTGTCTGTGGCATTTGAAAGAGTTCCAGGAGGCAGTGAGAACCAGCATCACTTTTCCCCGCTGGCATCTTTGCTGTGGCAGCAAAAGCTGGACGTTTGTCTTTTTACCACCGGAGGGCGCCGAAAGTGAAAAAAGGCGCTTTTGAGGATAGAGTCCAGAGGAAAGCAGAGAGGGCTTAATTTTCTGGGGCATTTGAAAGGGTTCCAGGAGGCAGTGAGAACCAGCATTACTTTTCCCCGCTGGCACCTTTGCTGTGGCAGCAAAAGCTGGACGTTTGTCTTTTTTGCTCCGGAGGCTGCCGAAAGCGAAAATAGGTGCTTTTGAGGATGGAGTCCGCAGGAAAGCAGAGAGGGCCAAATTGTCTGTGGCATTTGAAAGGGTTCCAGGAGGCAGTGAGAACCAGCATTACTTTTCCCCGCTGGGACCTTTGCTGTGGCAGCAAAAGCTGGACGTTTGTCTTTTTTGCTCCGGACGCTGCCGAAAGCGAAAACAGGTGCTTTTGAGGATGGAGTCCGCAGGAAAGCAGAGAGGGCCAAATTGTCTGGGGCATTTGAAAGGGTTCCAGGAGGCAGTGAGAACCAGCATTACTTTTCCCCGCTGGCACCTTTGCTGTGGCAGCAAAAGCTGGACGTTTGTCTTTTTTGCTCCGGAGGCTGCCGAAAGCGAAAATAGGTGCTTTTGAGGATGGAGTCCGCAGGAAAGCAGAGAGGGCCAAATTGTCTGTGGCATTTGAAAGGGTTCCAGGAGGCAGTGAGAACCAGCATTACTTTTCCCCGCTGGCACCTTTGCTGTGGCAGCAAAAGCTGGACGTTTGTCTTTTTTGCTCCGGACGCTGCCGAAAGCGAAAACAGGTGCTTTTGAGGATGGAGTCCGCAGGAAAGCAGAGAGGGCCAAATTGTCTGGTGCATTTGAAGAGGTTCCAGGAGGCAGTGAGAACCAGCATTACTTTTCCCCGCTGGCACCTTTGCTGTGGCAGCAAAAGCTGGACGTTTGTCTTTTTTGCTCCGGAGGCTGCCGAAAGCGAAAACAGGTGCTTTTGAGGATGGAGTCCGCAGGAAAGCAGAGAGGGCCAAATTGTCTGTGGCATTTGAAAGGGTTCCAGGAGGCAGTGAGAACCAGCATTACTTTTCCCCGCTGGCACCTTTGCTGTGGCAGCAAAAGCTGGACGTTTGTCTTTTTTGCTCCGGAGGCTGCCGAAAGCGAAAACAGGTGCTTTTGAGGATGGAGTCCACAGGAAAGCAGAGAGGGCCAAATTGTCTGGGGCATTTGAAAGGGTTCCAGGAGGCAGTGAGAACCAGCATTACTTTTCCCCGCTGGCACCTTTGCTGTGGCAGCAAAAGCTGGACGTTTGTCTTTTTTGCTCCGGAGGCTGCCGAAAGCGAAAATAGGTGCTTTTGAGGATGGAGTCCGCAGGAAAGCAGAGAGGGCCAAATTGTCTGTGGCATTTGAAAGGGTTCCAGGAGGCAGTGAGAACCAGCATTACTTTTCCCCGCTGGCACCTTTGCTGTGGCAGCCAAAGCTGGACGTTTTTTTTTTTACCACTGGAGGGCGCCGAAAGTGAAAAAAGGCGCTTTTGAGGATAGAGTCCGCAGGAAAGCAGAGAGGGCCAAATTGTCAGGGGCATTTGAAGGAGTTCCAGGAGGCAGTGAGAACCAGCATTACTTTTCCCCGCTGGCACCTTTGCTGTGGCAGCAAAAGCTGGACGTTTGTCTTTTTTGCTCCGGAGGCTGCCGAAAGCGAAAATAGGTGCTTTTGAGGATGGAGTCCGCAGGAAAGCAGAGAGGGCCAAATTGTCTGTGGCATTTGAAAGGGTTCCAGGAGGCAGTGAGAACCAGCATTACTTTTCCCCGCTGGGACCTTTGCTGTGGCAGCAAAAGCTGGACGTTTGTCTTTTTTGCTCCGGACGCTGCCGAAAGCGAAAACAGGTGCTTTTGAGGATGGAGTCCGCAGGAAAGCAGAGAGGGCCAAATTGTCTGGGGCATTTGAAAGGGTTCCAGGAGGCAGTGAGAACCAGCATTACTTTTCCCCGCTGGCACCTTTGCTGTGGCAGCAAAAGCTGGACGTTTGTCTTTTTTGCTCCGGAGGCTGCCGAAAGCGAAAATAGGTGCTTTTGAGGATGGAGTCCGCAGGAAAGCAGAGAGGGCCAAATTGTCTGTGGCATTTGAAAGGGTTCCAGGAGGCAGTGAAAACCAGCATTACTTTTCCCCGCTGGCACCTTTGCTGTGGCAGCAAAAGCTGGACGTTTGTCTTTTTTGCTCCGGACGCTGCCGAAAGCGAAAACAGGTGCTTTTGAGGATGGAGTCCGCAGGAAAGCAGAGAGGGCCAAATTGTCTGGGGCATTTGAAGAGGTTCCAGGAGGCAGTGAGAACCAGCATTACTTTTCCCCGCTGGCACCTTTGCTGTGGCAGCAAAAGCTGGACGTTTGTCTTTTTTGCTCCGGAGGCTGCCGAAAGCGAAAATAGGTGCTTTTGAGGATGGAGTCCGCAGGAAAGCAGAGAGGGCCAAATTGTCTGTGGCATTTGAAAGGGTTCCAGGAGGCAGTGAGAACCAGCATTACTTTTCCCCGCTGGCACCTTTGCTGTGGCAGCAAAAGCTGGACGTTTGTCTTTTTACCACTGGAGGGCGCCGAAAGTGAAAAAAGGTGCTTTTGAGGATAGAGTCCGCAGGAAAGCAGAGAGGGCCAAATTGTCTGGGGCATTTGAAGGAGTTCCAGGAGGCAGTGAGAACCAGCATTACTTTTCCCCGCTGGCACCTTTGCTGTGGCAGCAAAAGCTGGACGTTTGTCTTTTTTGCTCCGGAGGGCGCCGAAAGCAAAAATAGGTTCTTTTGAGGATGGAGTCCGCAGGAAAGCAGAGAGGGCCAAATTGTCTGTGGCATTTGAAAGAGTTCCAGGAGGCAGTGAGAACCAGCATCACTTTTCCCCGCTGGCACCTTTGCTGTGGCAGCAAAAGCTGGACGTTTGTCTTTTTACCACCGGAGGGCGCCGAAAGTGAAAAAAGGCGCTTTTGAGGATAGAGTCCACAGGAAAGCAGAGAGGGCTTAATTGTCTGGGGCATTTGAAAGGGTTCCAGGAGGCAGTGAGAACCAGCATTACTTTTCCCCGCTGGCACCTTTGCTGTGGCAGCAAAAGCTGGACGTTTGTCTTTTTTGCTCCGGAGGCTGCCGAAAGCGAAAATAGGTGCTTTTGAGGATGGAGTCCGCAGGAAAGCAGAGAGGGCCAAATTGTCTGTGGCATTTGAAAGGGTTCCAGGAGGCAGTGAGAACCAGCATTACTTTTCCCCGCTGGCACCTTTGCTGTGGCAGCAAAAGCTGGACGTTTGTCTTTTTTGCTCCGGACGCTGCCGAAAGCGAAAACAGGTGCTTTTGAGGATGGAGTCCGCAGGAAAGCAGAGAGGGCCAAATTGTCTGGGGCATTTGAAAGGGTTCCAGGAGGCAGTGAGAACCAGCATTACTTTTCCCCGCTGGCACCTTTGCTGTGGCAGCAAAAGCTGGACGTTTGTCTTTTTTGCTCCGGAGGCTGCTGAAAGCGAAAACAGGTGCTTTTGAGGATGGAGTCTGCAGGAAAGCAGAGAGGGCCAAATTGTCTGTGGCATTTGAAAGGGTTCCAGGAGGCAGTGAGAACCAGCATTACTTTTCCCCGCTGGCACCTTTGCTGTGGCAGCAAAAGCTGGACGTTTGTCTTTTTTGCTCCGGAGGCTGCCGAAAGCGAAAATAGGTGCTTTTGAGGATGGAGTCCGCAGGAAAGCAGAGAGGGCCAAATTGTCTGGGGCATTTGAAGAGGTTCCAGGAGGCAGTGAGAACCAGCATTACTTTTCCCCGCTGGCACCTTTGCTGTGGCAGCAAAAGCTGGACGTTTGTCTTTTTTGCTCCGGAGGCTGCCGAAAGCGAAAACAGGTGCTTTTGAGGATGGAGTCCGCAGGAAAGCAGAGAGGGCCAAATTGTCAGGGGCATTTGAAAGGGTTCCAGGAGGCAGTGAGAACCAGCATTACTTTTCCCCACTGGCACCTTTGCTGTGGCAGCAAAAGCTGGACGTTTGTCTTTTTTGCTCCGGAGGCTGCCGAAAGCGAAAACAGGTGCTTTTGAGGATGGAGTCCGCAGGAAAGCAGAGAGGGCCAAATTGTCTGTGGCATTTGAAAGGGTTCCAGGAGGCAGTGAGAACCAGCATTA
This sequence comes from Vanellus vanellus, assembly GCF_965231255.1. Taxonomy (NCBI): domain Eukaryota; kingdom Metazoa; phylum Chordata; class Aves; order Charadriiformes; family Charadriidae; genus Vanellus; species Vanellus vanellus. The sequence continues at coordinate 72,608 of NW_028127857.1, forward strand.
CTTTTCCCCGCTGGCACCTTTGCTGTGGCAGCAAAAGCTGGACGTTTGTCTTTTTTGCTCCGGACGCTGCCGAAAGCGAAAATAGGTGCTTTTGAGGATGGAGTCCGCAGGAAAGCAGAGAGGGCCAAATTGTCTGTGGCATTTGAAAGGGTTCCAGGAGGCAGTGAGAACCATTATTACTTTTCCCCGCTGGCACCTTTGCTGAGGCAGCAAAAGCTGGCCGTTTGTATTTTTTGCTCCGGAGGCTGCCGAAAGCGAAAATAGGTGCTTTTGAGGATGGAGTCCGCAGGAAAGCAGAGAGGGCCAAATTGTCTGGGGCATTTGAAGAGGTTCCAGGAGGCAGTGAGAACCAGCATTACTTTTCCCCGCTGGCACCTTTGCTGTGGCAGCAAAAGCTGGACGTTTCTCTTTTTTGCTCCGGAGGCTGCCGAAAGCGAAAATAGGTGCTTTTGAGGATGGAGTCCGCAGGAAAGCAGAGAGGGCCAAATTGTCTGGGGCATTTGAAGAGGTTCCAGGAGGCAGTGAGAACCAGCATTACTTTTCCCCGCTGGCACCTTTGCTGTGGCAGCAAAAGCTGGACGTTTGTCTTTTTTGCTCCGGAGGCTGCCGAAAGCGAAAACAGGTGCTTTTGAGGATGGAGTCCGCAGGAAAGCAGAGAGGGCCAAATTGTCTGTGGCATTTGAAAGGGTTCCAGGAGGCAGTGAGAACCAGCATTACTTTTCCCCGCTGGCACCTTTGCTGTGGCAGCAAAAGCTGGACGTTTGTCTTTTTTTCTCCGGAGGCTGCCGAAAGCGAAAACAGGTGCTTTTGAGGATGGAGTCCACAGGAAAGCAGAGAGGGCCAAATTGTCTGGGGCATTTGAAAGGGTTCCAGGAGGCAGTGAGAACCAGCATTACTTTTCCCCGCTGGCACCTTTGCTGTGGCAGCAAAAGCTGGACGTTTGTCTTTTTTGCTCCGGAGGCTGCCGAAAGCGAAAATAGGTGCTTTTGAGGATGGAGTCCGCAGGAAAGCAGAGAGGGCCAAATTGTCTGTGGCATTTGAAAGAGTTCCAGGAGGCAGTGAGAACCAGCATTACCTTTCCCCGCTGGCACCTTTGCTGTGGCAGCAAAAGCTGGACGTTTGTCTTTTTACCACCGGAGGGCGCCGAAAGAGAAAAAAGACGCTTTTGAGGATAGAGTCCGCAGGAAAGCAGAGAGGGCCAAATTGTCTGTGGCATTTGAAAGGGTTCCAGGAGGCAGTGAGAACCAGCATTACTTTTCCCCGCTGGCACCTTTGCTGTGGCAGCAAAAGCTGGACGTTTGTCTTTTTTGCTCCGGAGGCTGCCGAAAGCGAAAACAGGTGCTTTTGAGGATGGAGTCCACAGGAAAGCAGAGAGGGCCAAATTGCCTGGGGCATTTGAAAGGGTTCCAGGAGGCAGTGAGAACCAGCATTACTTTTCCCCGCTGGCACCTTTGCTGTGGCAGCAAAAGCTGGACGTTTGTCTTTTTTGCTCCGGAGGCTGCCGAAAGCGAAAATAGGTGCTTTTGAGGATGGAGTCCGCAGGAAAGCAGAGAGGGCCAAATTGTCTGTGGCATTTGAAAGGGTTCCAGGAGGCAGTGAGAACCAGCATTACTTTTCCCCGCTGGCACCTTTGCTGTGGCAGCAAAAGCTGGACGTTTTTCTTTTTACCACTGGAGGGCGCCGAAAGTGAAAAAAGGCGCTTTTGAGGATAGAGTCCGCAGGAAAGCAGAGAGGGCCAAATTGTCAGGGGCATTTGAAGGAGTTCCAGGAGGCAGTGAGAACCAGCATTACTTTTCCCCGCTGGCACCTTTGCTGTGGCAGCAAAAGCTGGACGTTTGTCTTTTTTGCTCCGGAGGCTGCCGAAAGCGAAAATAGGTGCTTTTGAGGATGGAGTCCGCAGGAAAGCAGAGAGGGCCAAATTGTCTGTGGCATTTGAAAGGGTTCCAGGAGGCAGTGAGAACCAGCATTACTTTTCCCCGCTGGGACCTTTGCTGTGGCAGCAAAAGCTGGACGTTTGTCTTTTTTGCTCCGGACGCTGCCGAAAGCGAAAACAGGTGCTTTTGAGGATGGAGTCCGCAGGAAAGCAGAGAGGGCCAAATTGTCTGGGGCATTTGAAAGGGTTCCAGGAGGCAGTGAGAACCAGCATTACTTTTCCCCGCTGGCACCTTTGCTGTGGCAGCAAAAGCTGGACGTTTGTCTTTTTTGCTCCGGAGGCTGCCGAAAGCGAAAATAGGTGCTTTTGAGGATGGAGTCCGCAGGAAAGCAGAGAGGGCCAAATTGTCTGTGGCATTTGAAAGGGTTCCAGGAGGCAGTGAGAACCAGCATTACTTTTCCCCGCTGGCACCTTTGCTGTGGCAGCAAAAGCTGGACGTTTGTCTTTTTTGCTCCGGACGCTGCCGAAAGCGAAAACAGGTGCTTTTGAGGATGGAGTCCGCAGGAAAGCAGAGAGGGCCAAATTGTCTGGGGCATTTGAAGAGGTTCCAGGAGGCAGTGAGAACCAGCATTACTTTTCCCCGCTGGCACCTTTGCTGTGGCAGCAAAAGCTGGACGTTTGTCTTTTTTGCTCCGGAGGCTGCCGAAAGCGAAAACAGGTGCTTTTGAGGATGGAGTCCGCAGGAAAGCAGAGAGGGCCAAATTGTCTGTGGCATTTGAAAGGGTTCCAGGAGGCAGTGAGAACCAGCATTACTTTTCCCCGCTGGCACCTTTGCTGTGGCAGCAAAAGCTGGACGTTTGTCTTTTTTGCTCCGGAGGCTGCCGAAAGCGAAAACAGGTGCTTTTGAGGATGGAGTCCACAGGAAAGCAGAGAGGGCCAAATTGTCTGTGGCATTTGAAAGGGTTCCAGGAGGCAGTGAGAACCAGCATTACTTTTCCCCGCTGGCACCTTTGCTGTGGCAGCAAAAGCTGGACGTTTGTCTTTTTTGCTCCGGAGGCTGCCGAAAGCGAAAATAGGTGCTTTTGAGGATGGAGTCCGCAGGAAAGCAGAGAGGGCCAAATTGTCTGTGGCATTTGAAAGGGTTCCAGGAGGCAGTGAGAACCAGCATTACTTTTCCCCGCTGGCACCTTTGCTGTGGCAGCAAAAGCTGGACGTTTTTCTTTTTACCACTGGAGGGCGCCGAAAGTGAAAAAAGGTGCTTTTGAGGATAGAGTCCGCAGGAAAGCAGAGAGGGCCAAATTGTCTGGGGCATTTGAAGGAGTTCCAGGAGGCAGTGAGAACCAGCATTACTTTTCCCCGCTGGCACCTTTGCTGTGGCAGCAAAAGCTGGACGTTTGTCTTTTTTGCTCCGGAGGGCGCCGAAAGCAAAAATAGGTTCTTTTGAGGATGGAGTCCGCAGGAAAGCAGAGAGGGCCAAATTGTCTGTGGCATTTGAAAGGGTTCCAGGAGGCAGTGAGAACCAGCATTACTTTTCCCCGCTGGCACCTTTGCTGTGGCAGCAAAAGCTGGACGTTTGTCTTTTTTGCTCCGGACGCTGCCGAAAGCGAAAACAGGTGCTTTTGAGGATGGAGTCCGCAGGAAAGCAGAGAGGGCCAAATTGTCTGGGGCATTTGAAAGGGTTCCAGGAGGCAGTGAGAACCAGCATTACTTTTCCCCGCTGGCACCTTTGCTGTGGCAGCAAAAGCTGGACGTTTGTCTTTTTACCACCGGAGGGCGCCGAAAGTGAAAAAAGGCGCTTTTGAGGATAGAGTCCACAGGAAAGCAGAGAGGGCTTAATTGTCTGGGGCATTTGAAAGGGTTCCAGGAGGCAGTGAGAACCAGCATTACTTTTCCCCGCTGGCACCTTTGCTGTGGCAGCAAAAGCTGGACGTTTGTCTTTTTTGCTCCGGAGGCTGCCGAAAGCGAAAATAGGTGCTTTTGAGGATGGAGTCCGCAGGAAAGCAGAGAGGGCCAAATTGTCTGTGGCATTTGAAAGGGTTCCAGGAGGCAGTGAGAACCAGCATTACTTTTCCCCGCTGGCACCTTTGCTGTGGCAGCAAAAGCTGGACGTTTGTCTTTTTTGCTCCGGACGCTGCCGAAAGCGAAAACAGGTGCTTTTGAGGATGGAGTCCGCAGGAAAGCAGAGAGGGCCAAATTGTCTGGGGCATTTGAAAGGGTTCCAGGAGGCAGTGAGAACCAGCATTACTTTTCCCCGCTGGCACCTTTGCTGTGGCAGCAAAAGCTGGACGTTTGTCTTTTTTGCTCCGGAGGCTGCCGAAAGCGAAAATAGGTGCTTTTGAGGATGGAGTCCGCAGGAAAGCAGAGAGGGCCAAATTGTCTGTGGCATTTGAAAGGGTTCCAGGAGGCAGTGAGAACCAGCATTACTTTTCCCCGCTGGCACCTTTGCTGTGGCAGCAAAAGCTGGACGTTTGTCTTTTTTGCTCCGGACGCTGCCGAAAGCGAAAACAGGTGCTTTTGAGGATGGAGTCCGCAGGAAAGCAGAGAGGGCCAAATTGTCTGGGGCATTTGAAGAGGTTCCAGGAGGCAGTGAGAACCAGCATTACTTTTCCCCGCTGGCACCTTTGCTGTGGCAGCAAAAGCTGGACGTTTGTCTTTTTTGCTCCGGAGGCTGCCGAAAGCGAAAACAGGTGCTTTTGAGGATGGAGTCCGCAGGAAAGCAGAGAGGGCCAAATTGTCTGTGGCATTTGAAAGGGTTCCAGGAGGCAGTGAGAACCAGCATTACTTTTCCCCGCTGGCACCTTTGCTGTGGCAGCAAAAGCTGGACGTTTGTCTTTTTTGCTCCGGAGGCTGCCGAAAGCGAAAACAGGTGCTTTTGAGGATGGAGTCCACAGGAAAGCAGAGAGGGCCAAATTGTCTGTGGCATTTGAAAGGGTTCCAGGAGGCAGTGAGAACCAGCATTACTTTTCCCCGCTGGCACCTTTGCTGTGGCAGCAAAAGCTGGACGTTTGTCTTTTTTGCTCCGGAGGCTGCCGAAAGCGAAAATAGGTGCTTTTGAGGATGGAGTCCGCAGGAAAGCAGAGAGGGCCAAATTGTCTGTGGCATTTGAAAGGGTTCCAGGAGGCAGTGAGAACCAGCATTACTTTTCCCCGCTGGCACCTTTGCTGTGGCAGCAAAAGCTGGACGTTTTTCTTTTTACCACTGGAGGGCGCCGAAAGTGAAAAAAGGTGCTTTTGAGGATAGAGTCCGCAGGAAAGCAGAGAGGGCCAAATTGTCTGGGGCATTTGAAGGAGTTCCAGGAGGCAGTGAGAACCAGCATTACTTTTCCCCGCTGGCACCTTTGCTGTGGCAGCAAAAGCTGGACGTTTGTCTTTTTTGCTCCGGAGGGCGCCGAAAGCAAAAATAGGTTCTTTTGAGGATGGAGTCCGCAGGAAAGCAGAGAGGGCCAAATTGTCTGTGGCATTTGAAAGGGTTCCAGGAGGCAGTGAGAACCAGCATTACTTTTCCCCGCTGGCACCTTTGCTGTGGCAGCAAAAGCTGGACGTTTGTCTTTTTTGCTCCGGACGCTGCCGAAAGCGAAAACAGGTGCTTTTGAGGATGGAGTCCGCAGGAAAGCAGAGAGGGCCAAATTGTCTGGGGCATTTGAAAGGGTTCCAGGAGGCAGTGAGAACCAGCATTACTTTTCCCCGCTGGCACCTTTGCTGTGGCAGCAAAAGCTGGACGTTTGTCTTTTTTGCTCCGGAGGCTGCCGAAAGCGAAAAGAGGTGCTTTTGAGGATGGAGTCCGCAGGAAAGCAGAGAGGGCCAAATTGTCTGGGGCATTTGAAAGGGTTCCAGGAGGCAGTGAGAACCAGCATTACTTTTCCCCGCTGGCACCTTTGCTGTGGCAGCAAAAGCTGGACGTTTGTCTTTTTTGCTCCGGAGGCTGCCGAAAGCGAAAACAGGTGCTTTTGAGGATGGAGTCCACAGGAAAGCAGAGAGGGCCAAATTGTCTGTGGCATTTGAAAGGGTTCCAGGAGGCAGTGAGAACCAGCATTACTTTTCCCCGCTGGCACCTTTGCTGTGGCAGCAAAAGCTGGACGTTTGTCTTTTTTGCTCCGGAGGCTGCCGAAAGCGAAAATAGGTGCTTTTGAGGATGGAGTCCGCAGGAAATCAGAGAGGGCCAAATTGTCTGTGGCATTTGAAAGAGTTCCAGGAGGCAGTGAGAACCAGCATCACTTTTCCCCGCTGGCACCTTTGCTGTGGCAGCAAAAGCTGGACGTTTGTCTTTTTACCACCGGAGGGCGCCGAAAGTGAAAAAAGGCGCTTTTGAGGATAGAGTCCACAGGAAAGCAGAGAGGGCTTAATTGTCTGGGGCATTTGAAAGGGTTCCAGGAGGCAGTGAGAACCAGCATTACTTTTCCCCGCTGGCACCTTTGCTGTGGCAGCAAAAGCTGGACGTTTGTCTTTTTTGCTCCGGAGGCTGCCGAAAGCGAAAATAGGTGCTTTTGAGGATGGAGTCCGCAGGAAAGCAGAGAGGGCCAAATTGTCTGTGGCATTTGAAAGGGTTCCAGGAGGCAGTGAGAACCAGCATTACTTTTCCCCGCTGGCACCTTTGCTGTGGCAGCAAAAGCTGGACGTTTGTCTTTTTTGCTCCGGACGCTGCCGAAAGCGAAAACAGGTGCTTTTGAGGATGGAGTCCGCAGGAAAGCAGAGAGGGCCAAATTGTCTGGGGCATTTGAAAGGGTTCCAGGAGGCAGTGAGAACCAGCATTACTTTTCCCCGCTGGCACCTTTGCTGTGGCAGCAAAAGCTGGACGTTTGTCTTTTTTGCTCCGGAGGCTGCTGAAAGCGAAAACAGGTGCTTTTGAGGATGGAGTCTGCAGGAAAGCAGAGAGGGCCAAATTGTCTGTGGCATTTGAAAGGGTTCCAGGAGGCAGTGAGAACCAGCATTACTTTTCCCCGCTGGCACCTTTGCTGTGGCAGCAAAAGCTGGACGTTTGTCTTTTTTGCTCCGGAGGCTGCCGAAAGCGAAAATAGGTGCTTTTGAGGATGGAGTCCGCAGGAAAGCAGAGAGGGCCAAATTGTCTGGGGCATTTGAAGAGGTTCCAGGAGGCAGTGAGAACCAGCATTACTTTTCCCCGCTGGCACCTTTGCTGTGGCAGCAAAAGCTGGACGTTTGTCTTTTTTGCTCCGGAGGCTGCCGAAAGCGAAAACAGGTGCTTTTGAGGATGGAGTCCGCAGGAAAGCAGAGAGGGCCAAATTGTCTGTGGCATTTGAAAGGGTTCCAGGAGGCAGTGAGAACCAGCATTACTTTTCCCCGCTGGCACCTTTGCTGTGGCAGCAAAAGCTGGACGTTTGTCTTTTTTGCTCCGGAGGCTGCCGAAAGCGAAAATAGGTGCTTTTGAGGATGGAGTCCACAGGAAAGCAGAGAGGGCCAAATTGTCTGTGGCATTTGAAAGAGTTCCAGGAGGCAGTGAGAACCAGCATTACTTTTCCCCGCTGGCACCTTTGCTGTGGCAGCAAAAGCTGGACGTTTTTCTTTTTACCACCGGAGGGCGCCGAAAGTGAAAAAAGGCGCTTTTGAGGATAGAGTCCGCAGGAAAGCAGAGAGGGCCAAATTGTCAGGGGCATTTGAAAGGGTTCCAGGAGGCAGTGAGAACCAGCATTACTTTTCCCACTGGCACCTTTGCTGTGGCAGCAAAAGCTGGACGTTTCTCTTTTTTGCTCCGGAGGCTGCCGAAAGCGAAAACAGGTGCTTTTGAGGATGGAGTCCGCAGGAAAGCAGAGAGGGCCAAATTGTCTGGGGCATTTGAAAGGGTTCCAGGAGGCAGTGAGAACCAGCATTACTTTTCCCCGCTGGCACCTTTGCTGTGGCAGCAAAAGCTGGACGTTTGTCTTTTTTGCTCCGGACGCTGCCGAAAGCGAAAACAGGTGCTTTTGAGGATGGAGTCCGCAGGAAAGCAGAGAGGGCCAAATTGTCTGTGGCATTTGAAAGGGTTCCAGGAGGCAGTGAGAACCATTATTACTTTTCCCCGCTGGCACCTTTGCTGAGGCAGCAAAAGCTGGCCGTTTGTCTTTTTTGCTCCGGAGGCTGCCGAAAGCGAAAATAGGTGCTTTTGAGGATGGAGTCCGCAGGAAAGCAGAGAGGGCCAAATTGTCTGTGGCATTTGAAAGGGTTCAGGAGGCAGTGAGAACCAGCATTACTTTTCCCCGCTGGCACCTTTGCTGTGGCAGCAAAAGCTGGACGTTTTTCTTTTTACCACTGGAGGGCGCCGAAAGTGAAAAAAGGCGCTTTTGAGGATAGAGTCCGCAGGAAAGCAGAGAGGGCCAAATTGTCAGGGGCATTTGAAGGAGTTCCAGGAGGCAGTGAGAACCAGCATTACTTTTCCCCGCTGGCACCTTTGCTGTGGCAGCAAAAGCTGGACGTTTGTCTTTTTTGCTCCGGAGGCTGCCGAAAGCGAAAACAGGTGCTTTTGAGGATGGAGTCCGCAGGAAAGCAGAGAGGGCCAAATTGTCTGTGGCATTTGAAAGGGTTCCAGGAGGCAGTGAGAACCAGCATTACTTTTCCCCGCTGGGACCTTTGCTGTGGCAGCAAAAGCTGGACGTTTGTCTTTTTTGCTCCGGACGCTGCCGAAAGCGAAAATAGGTGCTTTTGAGGATGGAGTCCGCAGGAAAGCAGAGAGGGCCAAATTGTCTGTGGCATTTGAAAGGGTTCCAGGAGGCAGTGAGAACCAGCATTACTTTTCCCCGCTGGCACCTTTGCTGTGGCAGCAAAAGCTGGACGTTTGTCTTTTTTGCTCCGGACGCTGCCGAAAGCGAAAACAGGTGCTTTTGAGGATGGAGTCCGCAGGAAAGCAGAGAGGGCCAAATTGTCTGGGGCATTTGAAGAGGTTCCAGGAGGCAGTGAGAACCAGCATTACTTTTCCCCGCTGGCACCTTTGCTGTGGCAGCAAAAGCTGGACGTTTGTCTTTTTTGCTCCGGAGGCTGCCGAAAGCGAAAACAGGTGCTTTTGAGGATGGAGTCCGCAGGAAAGCAGAGAGGGCCAAATTGTCTGTGGCATTTGAAAGGGGTTCCAGGAGGCAGTGAGAACCAGCATTACTTTTCCCCGCTGGCACCTTTGCTGTGGCAGCAAAAGCTGGACGTTTGTCTTTTTTGCTCCGGAGGCTGCCGAAAGCGAAAACAGGTGCTTTTGAGGATGGAGTCCACAGGAAAGCAGAGAGGGCCAAATTGTCTGTGGCATTTGAAAGGGTTCCAGGAGGCAGTGAGAACCAGCATTACTTTTCCCCGCTGGCACCTTTGCTGTGGCAGCAAAAGCTGGACGTTTTTCTTTTTACCACTGGAGGGCGCCGAAAGTGAAAAAAGGTGCTTTTGAGGATAGAGTCCGCAGGAAAGCAGAGAGGGCCAAATTGTCTGGGGCATTTGAAGGAGTTCCAGGAGGCAGTGAGAACCAGCATTACTTTTCCCCGCTGGCACCTTTGCTGTGGCAGCAAAAGCTGGACGTTTGTCTTTTTTGCTCCGGAGGGCGCCGAAAGCAAAAATAGGTTCTTTTGAGGATGGAGTCCGCAGGAAAGCAGAGAGGGCCAAATTGTCTGTGGCATTTGAAAGGGTTCCAGGAGGCAGTGAGAACCAGCATTACTTTTCCCCGCTGGCACCTTTGCTGTGGCAGCAAAAGCTGGACGTTTGTCTTTTTTGCTCCGGACGCTGCCGAAAGCGAAAACAGGTGCTTTTGAGGATGGAGTCCGCAGGAAAGCAGAGAGGGCCAAATTGTCTGGGGCATTTGAAAGGGTTCCAGGAGGCAGTGAGAACCAGCATTACTTTTCCCCGCTGGCACCTTTGCTGTGGCAGCAAAAGCTGGACGTTTGTCTTTTTTGCTCCGGAGGCTGCCGAAAGCGAAAAGAGGTGCTTTTGAGGATGGAGTCCGCAGGAAAGCAGAGAGGGCCAAATTGTCTGGGGCATTTGAAAGGGTTCCAGGAGGCAGTGAGAACCAGCATTACTTTTCCCCGCTGGCACCTTTGCTGTGGCAGCAAAAGCTGGACGTTTGTCTTTTTTGCTCCGGAGGCTGCCGAAAGCGAAAACAGGTGCTTTTGAGGATGGAGTCCACAGGAAAGCAGAGAGGGCCAAATTGTCTGTGGCATTTGAAAGGGTTCCAGGAGGCAGTGAGAACCAGCATTACTTTTCCCCGCTGGCACCTTTGCTGTGGCAGCAAAAGCTGGACGTTTGTCTTTTTGCTCCGGAGGCTGCCGAAAGCGAAAATAGGTGCTTTTGAGGATGGAGTCCGCAGGAAAGCAGAGAGGGCCAAATTGTCTGTGGCATTTGAAAGAGTTCCAGGAGGCAGTGAGAACCAGCATCACTTTTCCCCGCTGGCACCTTTGCTGTGGCAGCAAAAGCTGGACGTTTGTCTTTTTACCACCGGAGGGCGCCGAAAGTGAAAAAAGGCGCTTTTGAGGATAGAGTCCACAGGAAAGCAGAGAGGGCTTAATTGTCTGGGGCATTTGAAAGGGTTCCAGGAGGCAGTGAGAACCAGCATTACTTTTCCCCGCTGGCACCTTTGCTGTGGCAGCAAAAGCTGGACGTTTGTCTTTTTTGCTCCGGAGGCTGCCGAAAGCGAAAATAGGTGCTTTTGAGGATGGAGTCCGCAGGAAAGCAGAGAGGGCCAAATTGTCTGTGGCATTTGAAAGGGTTCCAGGAGGCAGTGAGAACCAGCATTACTTTTCCCCGCTGGCACCTTTGCTGTGGCAGCAAAAGCTGGACGTTTGTCTTTTTTGCTCCGGACGCTGCCGAAAGCGAAAACAGGTGCTTTTGAGGATGGAGTCCGCAGGAAAGCAGAGAGGGCCAAATTGTCTGGGGCATTTGAAAGGGTTCCAGGAGGCAGTGAGAACCAGCATTACTTTTTCCCCGCTGGCACCTTTGCTGTGGCAGCAAAAGCTGGACGTTTGTCTTTTTTGCTCCGGAGGCTGCTGAAAGCGAAAACAGGTGCTTTTGAGGATGGAGTCTGCAGGAAAGCAGAGAGGGCCAAATTGTCTGTGGCATTTGAAAGGGTTCCAGGAGGCAGTGAGAACCAGCATTACTTTTCCCCGCTGGCACCTTTGCTGTGGCAGCAAAAGCTGGACGTTTGTCTTTTTTGCTCCGGAGGCTGCCGAAAGCGAAAATAGGTGCTTTTGAGGATGGAGTCCGCAGGAAAGCAGAGAGGGCCAAATTGTCTGGGGCATTTGAAGAGGTTCCAGGAGGCAGTGAGAACCAGCATTACTTTTCCCGCTGGCACCTTTGCTGTGGCAGCAAAAGCTGGACGTTTGTCTTTTTTGCTCCGGAGGCTGCCGAAAGCGAAAACAGGTGCTTTTGAGGATGGAGTCCGCAGGAAAGCAGAGAGGCCAAATTGTCTGTGGCATTTGAAAAGGGTTCCAGGAGGCAGTGAGAACCAGCATTACTTTTCCCCGCTGGCACCTTTGCTGTGGCAGCAAAAGCTGGACGTTTGTCTTTTTTGCTCCGGAGGCTGCCGAAAGCGAAAATAGGTGCTTTTGAGGATGGAGTCCGCAGGAAAGCAGAGAGGGCCAAATTGTCTGTGGCATTTGAAAGAGTTCCAGGAGGCAGTGAGAACCAGCATTACTTTTCCCCGCTGGCACCTTTGCTGTGGCAGCAAAAGCTGGACGTTTTTCTTTTTACCACCGGAGGGCGCCGAAAGTGAAAAAAGGCGCTTTTGAGGATAGAGTCCGCAGGAAAGCAGAGAGGGCCAAATTGTCAGGGGCATTTGAAAGGGTTCCAGGAGGCAGTGAGAACCAGCATTACTTTTCCCCACTGGCACCTTTGCTGTGGCAGCAAAAGCTGGACGTTTCTCTTTTTTGCTCCGGAGGCTGCCGAAAGCGAAAACAGGTGCTTTTGAGGATGGAGTCCGCAGGAAAGCAGAGAGGGCCAAATTGTCTGGGGCATTTGAAAGGGTTCCAGGAGGCAGTGAGAACCAGCATTACTTTTCCCCGCTGGCACCTTTGCTGTGGCAGCAAAAGCTGGACGTTTGTCTTTTTTGCTCCGGACGCTGCCGAAAGCGAAAACAGGTGCTTTTGAGGATGGAGTCCGCAGGAAAGCAGAGAGGGCCAAATTGTCTGTGGCATTTGAAAGGGTTCCAGGAGGCAGTGAGAACCATTATTACTTTTCCCCGCTGGCACCTTTGCTGAGGCAGCAAAAGCTGGCCGTTTGTCTTTTTTGCTCCGGAGGCTGCCGAAAGCGAAAATAGGTGCTTTTGAGGATGGAGTCCGCAGGAAAGCAGAGAGGGCCAAATTGTCTGGGGCATTTGAAGAGGTTCCAGGAGGCAGTGAGAACCAGCATTACTTTTCCCCGCTGGCACCTTTGCTGTGGCAGCAAAAGCTGGACGTTTCTCTTTTTTGCTCCGGAGGCTGCCGAAAGCGAAAATAGGTGCTTTTGAGGATGGAGTCCGCAGGAAAGCAGAGAGGGCCAAATTGTCTGGGGCATTTGAAAGGGTTCCAGGAGGCAGTGAGAACCAGCATTACTTTTCCCCGCTGGCACCTTTGCTGTGGCAGCAAAAGCTGGACGTTTGTCTTTTTTGCTCCGGAGGCTGCCGAAAGCGAAAACAGGTGCTTTTGAGGATGGAGTCCGCAGGAAAGCAGAGAGGGCCAAATTGTCTGTGGCATTTGAAAGGGTTCCAGGAGGCAGTGAGAACCAGCATTACTTTTCCCCGCTGGCACCTTTGCTGTGGCAGCAAAAGCTGGACGTTTGTCTTTTTTGCTCCGGAGGCTGCCGAAAGCGAAAACAGGTGCTTTTGAGGATGGAGTCCACAGGAAAGCAGAGAGGGCCAAATTGTCTGTGGCATTTGAAAGGGTTCCAGGAGGCAGTGAGAACCAGCATTACTTTTCCCCGCTGGCACCTTTGCTGTGGCAGCAAAAGCTGGACGTTTGTCTTTTTTGCTCCGGAGGCTGCCGAAAGCGAAAATAGGTGCTTTTGAGGATGGAGTCCGCAGGAAAGCAGAGAGGGCCAAATTGTCTGTGGCATTTGAAAGAGTTCCAGGAGGCAGTGAGAACCAGCATTACCTTTCCCCGCTGGCACCTTTGCTGTGGCAGCAAAAGCTGGACGTTTGTCTTTTTACCACCGGAGGGCGCCGAAAGAGAAAAAAGGCGCTTTTGAGGATAGAGTCCGCAGGAAAGCAGAGAGGGCCAAATTGTCAGGGGCATTTGAAAGGGTTCCAGGAGGCAGTGAGAACCAGCATTACTTTTCCCCACTGGCACCTTTGCTGTGGCAGCAAAAGCTGGACGTTTGTCTTTTTTGCTCCGGAGGCTGCCGAAAGCGAAAACAGGTGCTTTTGAGGATGGAGTCCGCAGGAAAGCAGAGAGGGCCAAATTGTCTGGGGCATTTGAAAGGGTTCCAGGAGGCAGTGAGAACCAGCATTACTTTTCCCCGCTGGCACCTTTGCTGTGGCAGCAAAAGCTGGCCGTTTGTCTTTTTTGCTCCGGAGGCTGCCGAAAGCGAAAACAGGTGCTTTTGAGGATGGAGTCCGCAGGAAAGCAGAGAGGGCCAAATTGTCTGTGGCATTTGAAAGGGTTCCAGGAGGCAGTGAGAACCAGCATTACTTTTCCCCGCTGGCACCTTTGCTGAGGCAGCAAAAGCTGGCCGTTTGTCTTTTTTGCTCCGGAGGCTGCCGAAAGCGAAAACAGGTGCTTTTGAGGATGGAGTCCGCAGGAAAGCAGAGAGGGCCAAATTGTCTGTGGCATTTGAAAGGGTTCCAGGAGGCAGTTAGAACCAGCATTACTTTTCCCCGCTGGCACCTTTGCTGTGGCAGCAAAAGCTGGACGTTTGTCTTTTTTGCTCCGGAGGCTGCCGAAAGCGAAAATAGGTGCTTTTGAGGATGGAGTCCGCAGGAAAGCAGAGAGGGCCAAATTGTCTGTGGCATTTGAAAGAGTTCCAGGAGGCAGTGAGAACCAGCATCACTTTTCCCCGCTGTCACCTTTCCTGTGGCAGCAAAAGCTGGACGTTTGTCTTTTTACCACCGGAGGGCGCCGAAAGTGAAAAAAGGCGCTTTTGAGGATAGAGTCCACAGGAAAGCAGAGAGGGCTTAATTGTCTGTGGCATTTGAAAGGGTTCCAGGAGGCAGTGAGAACCAGCATTACTTTTCCCCGCTGGCACCTTTGCTGTGGCAGCAAAAGCTGGACGTTTGTCTTTTTTGCTCCGGAGGCTGCCGAAAGCGAAAATAGGTGCTTTTGAGGATGGAGTCCGCAGGAAAGCAGAGAGGGCCAAATTGTCTGTGGCATTTGAAAGGGTTCCAGGAGGCAGTGAGAACCAGCATTACTTTTCCCCGCTGGCACCTTTGCTGTGGCAGCAAAAGCTGGACGTTTGTCTTTTTTGCTCCGGACGCTGCCGAAAGCGAAAACAGGTGCTTTTGAGGATGGAGTCCGCAGGAAAGCAGAGAGGGCCAAATTGTCTGGGGCATTTGAAAGGGTTCCAGGAGGCAGTGAGAACCAGCATTACTTTTCCCCGCTGGCACCTTTGCTGTGGCAGCAAAAGCTGGACGTTTGTCTTTTTTGCTCCGGAGGCTGCTGAAAGCGAAAACAGGTGCCTTTGAGGATGGAGTCTGCAGGAAAGCAGAGAGGGCCAAATTGTCTGTGGCATTTGAAAGGGTTCCAGGAGGCAGTGAGAACCAGCATTACTTTTCCCCGCTGGCACCTTTGCTGTGGCAGCAAAAGCTGGACGTTTGTCTTTTTTGCTCCGGAGGCTGCCGAAAGCGAAAACAGGTGCTTTTGAAGATGGAGTCCGCAGGAAAGCAGAGAGGGCCAAATTGTCTGGGGCATTTGAAGAGGTTCCAGGAGGCAGTGAGAACCAGCATTACTTTTCCCCGCTGGCACCTTTGCTGTGGCAGCAAAAGCTGGACGTTTGTCTTTTTTGCTCCGGAGGCTGCCGAAAGCGAAAACAGGTGCTTTTGAGGATGGAGTCCGCAGGAAAGCAGAGAGGGCCAAATTGTCTGTGGCATTTGAAAGGGTTCCAGGAGGCAGTGAGAACCAGCATTACTTTTCCCCGCTGGCACCTTTGCTGTGGCAGCAAAAGCTGGACGTTTGTCTTTTTTGCTCCGGAGGCTGCCGAAAGCGAAAATAGGTGCTTTTGAGGATGGAGTCCGCAGGAAAGCAGAGAGGGCCAAATTGTCTGTGGCATTTGAAAGAGTTCCAGGAGGCAGTGAGAACCAGCATTACTTTTCCCCGCTGGCACCTTTGCTGTGGCAGCAAAAGCTGGACGTTTTTCTTTTTACCACCGGAGGGCGCCGAAAGTGAAAAAAGGCGCTTTTGAGGATAGAGTCCGCAGGAAAGCAGAGAGGGCCAAATTGTCAGGGGCATTTGAAAGGGTTCCAGGAGGCAGTGAGAACCAGCATTACTTTTCCCCACTGGCACCTTTGCTGTGGCAGCAAAAGCTGGACGTTTCTCTTTTTTGCTCCGGAGGCTGCCGAAAGCGAAAACAGGTGCTTTTGAGGATGGAGTCCGCAGGAAAGCAGAGAGGGCCAAATTGTCTGGGGCATTTGAAAGGGTTCCAGGAGGCAGTGAGAACCAGCATTACTTTTCCCCGCTGGCACCTTTGCTGTGGCAGCAAAAGCTGGACGTTTGTCTTTTTTGCTCCGGACGATGCCGAAAGCGAAAACAGGTGCTTTTGAGGATGGAGTCCGCAGGAAAGCAGAGAGGGCCAAATTGTCTGTGGCATTTGAAAGGGTTCCAGGAGGCAGTGAGAACCAGCATTACTTTTCCCCGCTGGCACCTTTGCTGAGGCAGCAAAAGCTGGCCGTTTGTCTTTTTTGCTCCGGAGGCTGCCGAAAGCGAAAACAGGTGCTTTTGAGGATGGAGTCCGCAGGAAAGCAGAGAGGGCCAAATTGTCTGGGGCATTTGAAGAGGTTCCAGGAGGCAGTGAGAACCAGCATTACTTTTCCCCGCTGGCACCTTTGCTGAGGCAGCAAAAGCTGGACGTTTGTCTTTTTTGCTCCGGAGGCTGCCGAAAGCGAAAATAGGTGCTTTTGAGGATGGAGTCCGCAGGAAAGCAGAGAGGGCCAAATTGTCTGGGGCATTTGAAGAGGTTCCAGGAGGCAGTGAGAACCAGCATTACTTTTCCCCGCTGGCACCTTTGCTGTGGCAGCAAAAGCTGGACGTTTGTCTTTTTTGCTCCGGAGGCTGCCGAAAGCGAAAACAGGTGCTTTTGAGGATGGAGTCCGCAGGAAAGCAGAGAGGGCCAAATTGTCTGTGGCATTTGAAAGGGTTCCAGGAGGCAGTGAGAACCAGCATTACTTTTCCCCGCTGGCACCTTTGCTGTGGCAGCAAAAGCTGGACGTTTGTCTTTTTTGCTCCGGAGGCTGCCGAAAGCGAAAACAGGTGCTTTTGAGGATGGAGTCCGCAGGAAAGCAGAGAGGGCCAAATTGTCTGGGGCATTTGAAAGGGTTCCAGGAGGCAGTGAGAACCAGCATTACTTTTCCCCGCTGGCACCTTTGCTGTGGCAGCAAAAGCTGGACGTTTGTCTTTTTTGCTCCGGAGGCTGCCGAAAGCGAAAATAGGTGCTTTTGAGGATGGAGTCCGCAGGAAAGCAGAGAGGGCCAAATTGTCTGTGGCATTTGAAAGAGTTCCAGGAGGCAGTGAGAACCAGCATTACCTTTCCCCGCTGGCACCTTTGCTGTGGCAGCAAAAGCTGGACGTTTGTCTTTTTACCACCGGAGGGCGCCGAAAGAGAAAAAAGGCGCTTTTGAGGATAGAGTCCGCAGGAAAGCAGAGAGGGCCAAATTGTCAGGGGCATTTGAAAGGGTTCCAGGAGGCAGTGAGAACCAGCATTACTTTTCCCCACTGGCACCTTTGCTGTGGCAGCAAAAGCTGGACGTTTGTCTTTTTTGCTCCGGAGGCTGCCGAAAGCGAAAATAGGTGCTTTTGAGGATGGAGTCCGCAGGAAAGCAGAGAGGGCCAAATTGTCTGGGGCATTTGAAAGGGTTCCAGGAGGCAGTGAGAACCAGCATTACTTTTCCCCGCTGGCACCTTTGCTGTGGCAGCAAAAGCTGGACGTTTGTCTTTTTTGCTCCGGAGGCTGCCGAAAGCGAAAACAGGTGCTTTTGAGGATGGAGTCCGCAGGAAAGCAGAGAGGGCCAAATTGTCTGTGGCATTTGAAAGGGTTCCAGGAGGCAGTGAGAACCAGCATTACTTTTCCCCGCTGGCACCTTTGCTGAGGCAGCAAAAGCTGGCCGTTTGTCTTTTTTGCTCCGGAGGCTGCCGAAAGCGAAAACAGGTGCTTTTGAGGATGGATTCCGCAGGAAAGCAGAGAGGGCCAAATTGTCTGGGGCATTTGAAGAGGTTCCAGGAGGCAGTGAGAACCAGCATTACTTTTCCCCGCTGGCACCTTTGCTGTGGCAGCAAAAGCTGGACGTTTGTCTTTTTTGCTCCGGAGGCTGCCGAAAGCGAAAACAGGTGCTTTTGAAGATGGAGTCCGCAGGAAAGCAGAGAGGGCCAAATTGTCTGGGGCATTTGAAGAGGTTCCAGGAGGCAGTGAGAACCAGCATTACTTTTCCCCGCTGGCAGCTTTGCTGTGGCAGCAAAAGCTGGACGTTTGTCTTTTTTGCTCCGGAGGCTGCCGAAAGCGAAAACAGGTGCTTTTGAGGATGGAGTCCGCAGGAAAGCAGAGAGGGCCAAATTGTCTGTGGCATTTGAAAGGGTTCCAGGAGGCAGTGAGAACCAGCATTACTTTTCCCCGCTGGCACCTTTGCTGTGGCAGCAAAAGCTGGACGTTTGTCTTTTTTGCTCCGGAGGCTGCCGAAAGCGAAAATAGGTGCTTTTGAGGATGGAGTCCGCAGGAAAGCAGAGAGGGCCAAATTGTCTGTGGCATTTGAAAGAGTTCCAGGAGGCAGTGAGAACCAGCATTACTTTTCCCCGCTGGCACCTTTGCTGTGGCAGCAAAAGCTGGACGTTTTTCTTTTTACCACCGGAGGGCGCCGAAAGTGAAAAAAGGCGCTTTTGAGGATAGAGTCCGCAGGAAAGCAGAGAGGGCCAAATTGTCAGGGGCATTTGAAAGGGTTCCAGGAGGCAGTGAGAACCAGCATTACTTTTCCCCACTGGCACCTTTGCTGTGGCAGCAAAAGCTGGACGTTTCTCTTTTTTGCTCCGGAGGCTGCCGAAAGCGAAAACAGGTGCTTTTGAGGATGGAGTCCGCAGGAAAGCAGAGAGGGCCAAATTGTCTGGGGCATTTGAAAGGGTTCCAGGAGGCAGTGAGAACCAGCATTACTTTTCCCCGCTGGCACCTTTGCTGTGGCAGCAAAAGCTGGACGTTTGTCTTTTTTGCTCCGGACGCTGCCGAAAGCGAAAACAGGTGCTTTTGAGGATGGAGTCCGCAGGAAAGCAGAGAGGGCCAAATTGTCTGTGGCATTTGAAAGGGTTCCAGGAGGCAGTGAGAACCAGCATTACTTTTCCCCGCTGGCACCTTTGCTGAGGCAGCAAAAGCTGGCCGTTTGTCTTTTTTGCTCCGGAGGCTGCCGAAAGCGAAAACAGGTGCTTTTGAGGATGGAGTCCGCAGGAAAGCAGAGAGGGCCAAATTGTCTGGGGCATTTGAAAGGGTTCCAGGAGGCAGTGAGAACCAGCATTACTTTTCCCCGCTGGCACCTTTGCTGTGGCAGCAAAAGCTGGACGTTTGTCTTTTTTGCTCCGGAGGCTGCTGAAAGCGAAAACAGGTGCCTTTGAGGATGGAGTCTGCAGGAAAGCAGAGAGGGCCAAATTGTCTGTGGCATTTGAAAGGGTTCCAGGAGGCAGTGAGAACCAGCATTACTTTTCCCCGCTGGCACCTTTGCTGTGGCAGCAAAAGCTGGACGTTTGTCTTTTTTGCTCCGGAGGCTGCCGAAAGCGAAAACAGGTGCTTTTGAAGATGGAGTCCGCAGGAAAGCAGAGAGGGCCAAATTGTCTGGGGCATTTGAAGAGGTTCCAGGAGGCAGTGAGAACCAGCATTACTTTTCCCCGCTGGCACCTTTGCTGTGGCAGCAAAAGCTGGACGTTTGTCTTTTTTGCTCCGGAGGCTGCCGAAAGCGAAAACAGGTGCTTTTGAGGATGGAGTCCGCAGGAAAGCAGAGAGGGCCAAATTGTCTGTGGCATTTGAAAGGGTTCCAGGAGGCAGTGAGAACCAGCATTACTTTTCCCCGCTGGCACCTTTGCTGTGGCAGCAAAAGCTGGACGTTTGTCTTTTTTGCTCCGGAGGCTGCCGAAAGCGAAAATAGGTGCTTTTGAGGATGGAGTCCGCAGGAAAGCAGAGAGGGCCAAATTGTCTGTGGCATTTGAAAGAGTTCCAGGAGGCAGTGAGAACCAGCATTACTTTTCCCCGCTGGCACCTTTGCTGTGGCAGCAAAAGCTGGACGTTTTTCTTTTTACCACCGGAGGGCGCCGAAAGTGAAAAAAGGCGCTTTTGAGGATAGAGTCCGCAGGAAAGCAGAGAGGGCCAAATTGTCAGGGGCATTTGAAAGGGTTCCAGGAGGCAGTGAGAACCAGCATTACTTTTCCCCACTGGCACCTTTGCTGTGGCAGCAAAAGCTGGACGTTTCTCTTTTTTGCTCCGGAGGCTGCCGAAAGCGAAAACAGGTGCTTTTGAGGATGGAGTCCGCAGGAAAGCAGAGAGGGCCAAATTGTCTGGGGCATTTGAAAGGGTTCCAGGAGGCAGTGAGAACCAGCATTACTTTTCCCCGCTGGCACCTTTGCTGTGGCAGCAAAAGCTGGACGTTTGTCTTTTTTGCTCCGGACGATGCCGAAAGCGAAAACAGGTGCTTTTGAGGATGGAGTCCGCAGGAAAGCAGAGAGGGCCAAATTGTCTGTGGCATTTGAAAGGGTTCCAGGAGGCAGTGAGAACCAGCATTACTTTTCCCCGCTGGCACCTTTGCTGAGGCAGCAAAAGCTGGCCGTTTGTCTTTTTTGCTCCGGAGGCTGCCGAAAGCGAAAACAGGTGCTTTTGAGGATGGAGTCCGCAGGAAAGCAGAGAGGGCCAAATTGTCTGGGGCATTTGAAGAGGTTCCAGGAGGCAGTGAGAACCAGCATTACTTTTCCCCGCTGGCACCTTTGCTGTGGCAGCAAAAGCTGGACGTTTGTCTTTTTTGCTCCGGAGGCTGCCGAAAGCGAAAATAGGTGCTTTTGAGGATGGAGTCCGCAGGAAAGCAGAGAGGGCCAAATTGTCTGGGGCATTTGAAGAGGTTCCAGGAGGCAGTGAGAACCAGCATTACTTTTCCCCGCTGGCACCTTTGCTGTGGCAGCAAAAGCTGGACGTTTGTCTTTTTACCACCGGAGGGCGCCGAAAGAGAAAAAAGGCGCTTTTGAGGATAGAGTCCGCAGGAAAGCAGAGAGGGCCAAATTGTCAGGGGCATTTGAAAGGGTTCCAGGAGGCAGTGAGAACCAGCATTACTTTTCCCCACTGGCACCTTTGCTGTGGCAGCAAAAGCTGGACGTTTGTCTTTTTTGCTCCGGAGGCTGCCGAAAGCGAAAATAGGTGCTTTTGAGGATGGAGTCCGCAGGAAAGCAGAGAGGGCCAAATTGTCTGGGGCATTTGAAAGGGTTCCAGGAGGCAGTGAGAACCAGCATTACTTTTCCCCGCTGGCACCTTTGCTGTGGCAGCAAAAGCTGGACGTTTGTCTTTTTTGCTCCGGAGGCTGCCGAAAGCGAAAACAGGTGCTTTTGAGGATGGAGTCCGCAGGAAAGCAGAGAGGGCCAAATTGTCTGTGGCATTTGAAAGGGTTCCAGGAGGCAGTGAGAACCAGCATTACTTTTCCCCGCTGGCACCTTTGCTGAGGCAGCAAAAGCTGGCCGTTTGTCTTTTTTGCTCCGGAGGCTGCCGAAAGCGAAAACAGGTGCTTTTGAGGATGGAGTCCGCAGGAAAGCAGAGAGGGCCAAATTGTCTGGGGCATTTGAAGAGGTTCCAGGAGGCAGTGAGAACCAGCATTACTTTTCCCCGCTGGCACCTTTGCTGTGGCAGCAAAAGCTGGACGTTTGTCTTTTTTGCTCCGGAGGCTGCCGAAAGCGAAAACAGGTGCTTTTGAAGATGGAGTCCGCAGGAAAGCAGAGAGGGCCAAATTGTCTGGGGCATTTGAAGAGGTTCCAGGAGGCAGTGAGAACCAGCATTACTTTTCCCCGCTGGCACCTTTGCTGTGGCAGCAAAAGCTGGACGTTTGTCTTTTTTGCTCCGGAGGCTGCCGAAAGCGAAAACAGGTGCTTTTGAGGATGGAGTCCGCAGGAAAGCAGAGAGGGCCAAATTGTCTGTGGCATTTGAAAGGGTTCCAGGAGGCAGTGAGAACCAGCATTACTTTTCCCCGCTGGCACCTTTGCTGTGGCAGCAAAAGCTGGACGTTTGTCTTTTTTGCTCCGGAGGCTGCCGAAAGCGAAAATAGGTGCTTTTGAGGATGGAGTCCGCAGGAAAGCAGAGAGGGCCAAATTGTCTGTGGCATTTGAAAGAGTTCCAGGAGGCAGTGAGAACCAGCATTACTTTTCCCCGCTGGCACCTTTGCTGTGGCAGCAAAAGCTGGACGTTTTTCTTTTTACCACCGGAGGGCGCCGAAAGTGAAAAAAGGCGCTTTTGAGGATAGAGTCCGCAGGAAAGCAGAGAGGGCCAAATTGTCAGGGGCATTTGAAAGGGTTCCAGGAGGCAGTGAGAACCAGCATTACTTTTCCCCACTGGCACCTTTGCTGTGGCAGCAAAAGCTGGACGTTTCTCTTTTTTGCTCCGGAGGCTGCCGAAAGCGAAAACAGGTGCTTTTGAGGATGGAGTCCGCAGGAAAGCAGAGAGGGCCAAATTGTCTGGGGCATTTGAAAGGGTTCCAGGAGGCAGTGAGAACCAGCATTACTTTTCCCCGCTGGCACCTTTGCTGTGGCAGCAAAAGCTGGACGTTTGTCTTTTTTGCTCCGGACGCTGCCGAAAGCGAAAACAGGTGCTTTTGAGGATGGAGTCCGCAGGAAAGCAGAGAGGGCCAAATTGTCTGTGGCATTTGAAAGGGTTCCAGGAGGCAGTGAGAACCAGCATTACTTTTCCCCGCTGGCACCTTTGCTGAGGCAGCAAAAGCTGGCCGTTTGTCTTTTTTGCTCCGGAGGCTGCCGAAAGCGAAAACAGGTGCTTTTGAGGATGGAGTCCGCAGGAAAGCAGAGAGGGCCAAATTGTCTGGGGCATTTGAAGAGGTTCCAGGAGGCAGTGAGAACCAGCATTACTTTTCCCCGCTGGCACCTTTGCTGTGGCAGCAAAAGCTGGACGTTTGTCTTTTTTGCTCCGGAGGCTGCCGAAAGCGAAAATAGGTGCTTTTGAGGATGGAGTCCGCAGGAAAGCAGAGAGGGCCAAATTGTCTGGGGCATTTGAAGAGGTTCCAGGAGGCAGTGAGAACCAGCATTACTTTTCCCCGCTGGCACCTTTGCTGTGGCAGCAAAAGCTGGACGTTTGTCTTTTTTGCTCCGGAGGCTGCCGAAAGCGAAAACAGGTGCTTTTGAGGATGGAGTCCGCAGGAAAGCAGAGAGGGCCAAATTGTCTGTGGCATTTGAAAGGGTTCCAGGAGGCAGTGAGAACCAGCATTACTTTTCCCCGCTGGCACCTTTGCTGTGGCAGCAAAAGCTGGACGTTTGTCTTTTTTGCTCCGGAGGCTGCCGAAAGCGAAAACAGGTGCTTTTGAGGATGGAGTCCACAGGAAAGCAGAGAGGGCCAAATTGTCTGGGGCATTTGAAAGGGTTCCAGGAGGCAGTGAGAACCAGCATTACTTTTCCCCGCTGGCACCTTTGCTGTGGCAGCAAAAGCTGGACGTTTGTCTTTTTTGCTCCGGAGGCTGCCGAAAGCGAAAATAGGTGCTTTTGAGGATGGAGTCCGCAGGAAAGCAGAGAGGGCCAAATTGTCTGTGGCATTTGAAAGAGTTCCAGGAGGCAGTGAGAACCAGCATTACCTTTCCCCGCTGGCACCTTTGCTGTGGCAGCAAAAGCTGGACGTTTGTCTTTTTACCACCGGAGGGCGCCGAAAGAGAAAAAAGGCGCTTTTGAGGATAGAGTCCGCAGGAAAGCAGAGAGGGCCAAATTGTCAGGGGCATTTGAAAGGGTTCCAGGAGGCAGTGAGAACCAGCATTACTTTTCCCCACTGGCACCTTTGCTGTGGCAGCAAAAGCTGGACGTTTGTCTTTTTTGCTCCGGAGGCTGCCGAAAGCGAAAATAGGTGCTTTTGAGGATGGAGTCCGCAGGAAAGCAGAGAGGGCCAAATTGTCTGGGGCATTTGAAAGGGTTCCAGGAGGCAGTGAGAACCAGCATTACTTTTCCCCGCTGGCACCTTTGCTGTGGCAGCAAAAGCTGGACGTTTGTCTTTTTTGCTCCGGAGGCTGCCGAAAGCGAAAACAGGTGCTTTTGAGGATGGAGTCCGCAGGAAAGCAGAGAGGGCCAAATTGTCTGTGGCATTTGAAAGGGTTCCAGGAGGCAGTGAGAACCAGCATTACTTTTCCCCGCTGGCACCTTTGCTGAGGCAGCAAAAGCTGGCCGTTTGTCTTTTTTGCTCCGGAGGCTGCCGAAAGCGAAAACAGGTGCTTTTGAGGATGGAGTCCGCAGGAAAGCAGAGAGGGCCAAATTGTCTGGGGCATTTGAAGAGGTTCCAGGAGGCAGTGAGAACCAGCATTACTTTTCCCCGCTGGCACCTTTGCTGTGGCAGCAAAAGCTGGACGTTTGTCTTTTTTGCTCCGGACGCTGCCGAAAGCGAAAACAGGTGCTTTTGAGGATGGAGTCCGCAGGAAAGCAGAGAGGGCCAAATTGTCTGGGGCATTTGAAAGGGTTCCAGGAGGCAGTGAGAACCAGCATTACTTTTCCCCGCTGGCACCTTTGCTGTGGCAGCAAAAGCTGGACGTTTGTCTTTTTTGCTCCGGAGGCTGCCGAAAGCGAAAACAGGTGCTTTTGAGGATGGAGTCCACAGGAAAGCAGAGAGGGCCAAATTGTCTGTGGCATTTGAAAGGGTTCCAGGAGGCAGTGAGAACCAGCATTACTTTTCCCCGCTGGCACCTTTGCTGTGGCAGCAAAAGCTGGACGTTTGTCTTTTTTGCTCCGGAGGCTGCCGAAAGCGAAAATAGGTGCTTTTGAGGATGGAGTCCGCAGGAAAGCAGAGAGGGCCAAATTGTCTGTGGCATTTGAAAGAGTTCCAGGAGGCAGTGAGAACCAGCATCACTTTTCCCCGCTGGCACCTTTGCTGTGGCAGCAAAAGCTGGACGTTTGTCTTTTTACCACCGGAGGGCGCCGAAAGTGAAAAAAGGCGCTTTTGAGGATGGAGTCCGCAAGAAAGCAGAGAGGGCCAAATTGTCTGTGGCATTTGAAAGGGTTCCAGGAGGCAGTGAGAACCAGCATTACTTTTCCCCGCTGGCACCTTTGCTGTGGCAGCAAAAGCTGGACGTTTGTCTTTTTTGCTCCGGAGGCTGCCGAAAGCGAAAACAGGTGCTTTTGAGGATGGAGTCCGCAGGAAAGCAGAGAGGGCCAAATTGTCTGGGGCATTTGAAAGGGTTCCAGGAGACAGTGAGAACCAGCATTACTTTTCCCCGCTGGCACCTTTGCTGTGGCAGCAAAAGCTGGACGTTTGTCTTTTTTGCTCCGGAGGCTGCCGAAAGCGAAAATAGGTGCTTTTGAGGATGGAGTCCGCAGGAAAGCAGACAGGGCCAAATTGTCTGGGGCATTTGAAAGGGTTCCAGGAGGCAGTGAGAACCAGCATTACTTTTCCCCGCTGGCACCTTTGTTGTGGCAGCAAAAGCTGGACGTTTGTCTTTTTTGCTCCGGAGGGCGCCGAAAGCAAAAATAGGTGCTTTTGAGGATGGAGTCCGCAGGAAAGCAGAGAGGGCCAAATTGTCTGTGGCATTTGAAAGAGTTCCAGGAGGCAGTGAGAACCAGCATTACTTTTCCCCGCTGGCACCTTTGCTGTGGCAGCAAAAGCTGGACGTTTGTCTTTTTTGGTCCGGAGGTTGCCGAAAGCGAAAACAGGTGCTTTTGAGGATGGAGTCCGCAGGAAAGCAGAGAGGGCCAAATTGTCTGGGACATTTGAACGGGTTCCAGGAGGCAGTGAGAACCAGCATTACTTTTCCCCGCTGGCACCTTTGCTGTGGCAGCAAAAGCTGGACGTTTGTCTTTTTTGCTCCGGAGGCTGCCGAAAGCGAAAACAGGTGCTTTTGAGGATGGAGTCCACAGGAAAGCAGAAAGGGCCAAATTGTCAGGGGCATTTGAAAGGGTTCCAGGAGGCAGTGAGAACCAGCATTACTTTTCCCCGCTGGCACCTTTGCTGTGGCAGCAAAAGCTGGACGTTTGTCTTTTTTTGCTCCGGAGGCTGCCGAAAGCGAAAAGAGGTGCTTTTGAGGATGGAGTCCGCAGGAAAGCAGAGAGGGCCAAATTGTCTGGGGCATTTGAAAGGGTTCCAGGAGGCAGTGAGAACCAGCATTACTTTTCCCCGCTGGCACCTTTGCTGTGGCAGCAAAAGCTGGACGTTTGTCTTTTTTGCTCCGGAGGCTGCCGAAAGCGAAAACAGGTGCTTTTGAGGATGGAGTCCGCAGGAAAGCAGAGAGGGCCAAATTGTCTGTGGCATTTGAAAGGGTTCCAGGAGGCAGTGAGAACCAGCATTACTTTTCCCCGCTGGCACCTTTGCTGTGGCAGCAAAAGCTGGACGTTTGTCTTTTTTGCTCCGGAGGTTGCCAAAAGCGAAAACAGGTGCTTTTGAGGATGGAGTCCGCAGGAAAGCAGAGAGGGCCAAATTGTCTGGGGCATTTGAACAGGTTCCAGGAGGCAGTGAGAACCAGCATTACTTTTCCCCGCTGGCACCTTTGCTGTGGCAGCAAAAGCTGGACGTTTGTCTTTTTTGCTCCGGAGGTTGCCGAAAGCGAAAACAGGTGCTTTTGAGGATGGAGTCCGCAGGAAAGCAGAGAGGGCCAAATTGTCTGTGGCATTTGAAAGGGTTCAAGGAGGTAGTGAGAACCAGCATTACTTTTCCCCGCTGGCACCTTTG
The DNA here is from genome assembly GCF_965231255.1 of Vanellus vanellus. Lineage (NCBI taxonomy): Eukaryota > Metazoa > Chordata > Aves > Charadriiformes > Charadriidae > Vanellus > Vanellus vanellus. Next base: position 98,405 of record NW_028127857.1, read on the forward strand.
CTGTGGCAGCAAAAGCTGGACGTTTGTCTTTTTTGCTCCGGAGGCTGCCGAAAGCGAAAACAGGTGCTTTTGAGGATAGAGTCCGCAGGAAAGCAGAGAGGGCCAAATTGTCTGGGGCATTTGAAAGGGTTCCAGGAGGCAGTGAGAACCAGCATTACTTTTCCCCGCTGACACCTTTGCTGTGGCAGCAAAAGCTGGACGTTTGTCTTTTTTGCTCTGGAGGCTGCCGAAAGCGAAAACAGGTGCTTTTGAGGATGGAGTCCGCAGGAAAGCAGAGAGGGCCAAATTGTCTGTGGCATTTGAAAGGGTTCCAGGAGGCAGTGAGAACCAGCATTATTTTTCCCCGCTGGCACCTTTGCTGTGGCAGCAAAAGCTGGACGTTTGTCTTTTTTGCTCCGGAGGCTGCCGAAAGCGAAAACAGGTGCTTTTGAGGATGGAGTCCGCAGGAAAGCAGAGAGGGCCAAATTGTCTGTGGCATTTGAAGAGGTTCCAGGAGGCAGTGAGAACCAGCATTACTTTTCCCCGCTGGCACGTTTGCTGTGGCAGCAAAAGCTGGACGTTTGTCTTTTTTGCTCCGGAGGCTGCCGAAAGCGAAAACAGGTGCTTTTGAGGATGGAGTCCGCAGGAAAGCAGAGAGAGCCAAATTGTCTGGGGCATTTGAAAGGGTTCCAGGAGGCAGTGAGAACCAGCATTACTTTTCCCCGCTGGCACCTTTGCTGTGGCAGCAAAAGCTGGACGTTTGTCTTTTTTGCTCTGGAGGCTGCCGAAAGCGAAAACAGGTGCTTTTGAGGATGGAGTCCGCAGGAAAGCAGAGAGGGCCAAATTGTCTGTGGCATTTGAAAGGGTTCCAGGAGGCAGTGAGAACCAGCATTATTTTTCCCCGCTGGCACCTTTGCTGTGGCAGCAAAAGCTGGACGTTTGTCTTTTTTGCTCCGGAGGCTGCCGAAAGCGAAAACAGGTGCTTTTGAGGATGGAGTCCGCAGGAAAGCAGAGAGGGCCAAATTGTCTGTGGCATTTGAAGAGGTTCCAGGAGGCAGTGAGAACCAGCATTACTTTTCCCCGCTGGCACGTTTGCTGTGGCAGCAAAAGCTGGACGTTTGTCTTTTTTGCTCCGGAGGCTGCCGAAAGCGAAAACAGGTGCTTTTGAGGATGGAGTCCGCAGGAAAGCAGAGAGGGCCAAATTGTCTGTTGCATTTGAAAGAGTTCCAGGAGGCAGTGAGAACCAGCATTACTTTTCCCCGCTGGCACCTTTGCTGTGGCAGCAAAAGCTGGACGTTTGTCTTTTTACCACCGGAGGGCGCCGAAAGTGAAAAAAGGCGCTTTTGAGGATAGAGTCCGCAGGAAAGCAGAGAGGGCCAAATTGTCTGGGGCATTTGAAAGGGTTCCAGGAGGCAGTGAGAACCAGCATTACTTTTCCCCGCTGGCACCTTTGCTGTGGCAGCAAAAGCTGGACGTTTGTCTTTTTTGCTCCGGAGGTTGCCGAAAGCGAAAACAGGTGCTTTTGAGGATGGAGTCCGCAGGAAAGCAGAGAGGGCCAAATTGTCAGGGGCATTTGAAAGGGTTCCAGGAGGCAGTGAGAACCAGCATTACTTTTCCCCGCTGGCACCTTTGCTGAGGCAGCAAAAGCTGGACGTTTGTCTTTTTTGCTCCGGAGGCTGCCGAAAGCGAAAACAGGTGCTTTTGAGGATGGAGTCCGCAGGAAAGCAGAGAGGGCCAAATTGTCTGGGGCATTTGAACAGGTTCCAGGAGGCAGTGAGAACCAGCATTACTTTTCCCCGCTGGCACCTTTGCTGTGGCAGCAAAAGCTGGACGTTTGTCTTTTTTGCTCCGGACGCTGCCGAAAGCGAAAACAGGTGCTTTTGAGGATGGAGTCCGCAGGAAAGCAGAGAGGGCCAAATTGTCTGGGGCATTTGAAAGGGTTCCAGGAGGCAGTGAGAACCAGCATTACTTTTCCCCGCTGGCACCTTTGCTGTGGCAGCAAAAGCTGGACGTTTGTCTTTTTTGCTCCGGAGGCTGCCGAAAGCGAAAACAGGTGCTTTTGAGGATGGAGTCCACAGGAAAGCAGAGAGGGCCAAATTGTCTGTGGCATTTGAAAGGGTTCCAGGAGGCAGTGAGAACCAGCATTACTTTTCCCCGCTGGCACCTTTGCTGTGGCAGCAAAAGCTGGACGTTTGTCTTTTTTGCTCCGGAGGCTGCCGAAAGCGAAAATAGGTGCTTTTGAGGATGGAGTCCGCAGGAAAGCAGAGAGGGCCAAATTGTCTGTGGCATTTGAAAGAGTTCCAGGAGGCAGTGAGAACCAGCATCACTTTTCCCCGCTGGCATCTTTGCTGTGGCAGCAAAAGCTGGACGTTTGTCTTTTTACCACCGGAGGGCGCCGAAAGTGAAAAAAGGCGCTTTTGAGGATAGAGTCCACAGGAAAGCAGAGAGGGCTTAATTTTCTGTGGCATTTGAAAGGGTTCCAGGAGGCAGTGAGAACCAGCATTACTTTTCCCCGCTGGCACCTTTGCTGTGGCAGCAAAAGCTGGACGTTTGTCTTTTTTGCTCCGGAGGCTGCCGAAAGCGAAAACAGGTGCTTTTGAGGATGGAGTCCGCAGGAAAGCAGAGAGGGCCAAATTGTCTGTGGCATTTGAAAGGGTTCCAGGAGGCAGTGAGAACCAGCATTACTTTTCCCCGCTGGCACCTTTGCTGTGGCAGCAAAAGCTGGACGTTTGTCTTTTTTGCTCTGGAGGCTGCCGAAAGCAAAAACAGGTGCTTTTGAGGATGGAGTCCGCAGGAAAGCAGAGAGGGCCAAATTGTCTGTGGCATTTGAAAGGGTTCCAGGAGGCAGTGAGAACCAGCATTATTTTTCCCCGCTGGCACCTTTGCTGTGGCAGCAAAAGCTGGCCGTTTGTCTTTTTTGCTCCGGAGGCTGCCGAAAGCGAAAACAGGTGCTTTTGAGGATGGAGTCCGCAGGAAAGCAGAGAGGGCCAAATTGTCAGGGGCATTTGAAGAGGTTCCAGGAGGCAGTGAGAACCAGCATTACTTTTCCCCGCTGGCACGTTTGCTGTGGCAGCAAAAGCTGGACGTTTGTCTTTTTTGCTCCGGAGGCTGCCGAAAGCGAAAACAGGTGCTTTTGAGGATAGAGTCCGCAGGAAAGCAGAGAGGGCCAAATTGTCTGGGGCATTTGAAAGGGTTCCAGGAGGCAGTGAGAACCAGCATTACTTTTCCCCGCTGGCACCTTTGCTGTGGCAGCAAAAGCTGGACGTTTGTCTTTTTTGCTCTGGAGGCTGCCGAAAGCGAAAACAGGTGCTTTTGAGGATGGAGTCCGCAGGAAAGCAGAGAGGGCCAAATTGTCTGTGGCATTTGAAAGGGTTCCAGGAGGCAGTGAGAACCAGCATTATTTTTCCCCGCTGGCACCTTTGCTGTGGCAGCAAAAGCTGGACGTTTGTCTTTTTTGCTCCGGAGGCTGCCGAAAGCGAAAACAGGTGCTTTTGAGGATGGAGTCCGCAGGAAAGCAGAGAGGGCCAAATTGTCTGTGGCATTTGAAGAGGTTCCAGGAGGCAGTGAGAACCAGCATTACTTTTCCCCGCTGGCACGTTTGCTGTGGCAGCAAAAGCTGGACGTTTGTCTTTTTTGCTCCGGAGGCTGCCGAAAGCGAAAACAGGTGCTTTTGAGGATGGAGTCCGCAGGAAAGCAGAGAGGGCCAAATTGTCTGTTGCATTTGAAAGAGTTCCAGGAGGCAGTGAGAACCAGCATTACTTTTCCCCGCTGGCACCTTTGCTGTGGCAGCAAAAGCTGGACGTTTGTCTTTTTACCACCGGAGGGCGCTGAAAGTGAAAAAAGGCGCTTTTGAGGATAGAGTCCGCAGGAAAGCAGAGAGGGCCAAATTGTCTGGGGCATTTGAAAGGGTTCCAGGAGGCAGTGAGAACCAGCATTACTTTTCCCCGCTGGCACCTTTGCTGTGGCAGCAAAAGCTGGACGTTTGTCTTTTTTGCTCCGGAGGTTGCCGAAAGCGAAAACAGGTGCTTTTGAGGATGGAGTCCGCAGGAAAGCAGAGAGGGCCAAATTGTCTGGGGCATTTGAAAGGGTTCCAGGAGGCAGTGAGAACCAGCATTACTTTTCCCCGCTGGCACCTTTGCTGAGGCAGCAAAAGCTGGACGTTTGTCTTTTTTGCTCCGGAGGCTGCCGAAAGCGAAAACAGGTGCTTTTGAGGATGGAGTCCGCAGGAAAGCAGAGAGGGCCAAATTGTCTGGGGCATTTGAACAGGTTCCAGGAGGCAGTGAGAACCAGCATTACTTTTCCCCGCTGGCACCTTTGCTGTGGCAGCAAAAGCTGGACGTTTGTCTTTTTTGCTCCGGACGCTGCCGAAAGCGAAAACAGGTGCTTTTGAGGATGGAGTCCGCAGGAAAGCAGAGAGGGCCAAATTGTCTGGGGCATTTGAAAGGGTTCCAGGAGGCAGTGAGAACCAGCATTACTTTTCCCCGCTGGCACCTTTGCTGTGGCAGCAAAAGCTGGACGTTTGTCTTTTTTGCTCCGGAGGCTGCCGAAAGCGAAAACAGGTGCTTTTGAGGATGGAGTCCACAGGAAAGCAGAGAGGGCCAAATTGTCTGTGGCATTTGAAAGGGTTCCAGGAGGCAGTGAGAACCAGCATTACTTTTCCCCGCTGGCACCTTTGCTGTGGCAGCAAAAGCTGGACGTTTGTCTTTTTTGCTCCGGAGGCTGCCGAAAGCGAAAATAGGTGCTTTTGAGGATGGAGTCCGCAGGAAAGCAGAGAGGGCCAAATTGTCTGTGGCATTTGAAAGAGTTCCAGGAGGCAGTGAGAACCAGCATCACTTTTCCCCGCTGGCATCTTTGCTGTGGCAGCAAAAGCTGGACGTTTGTCTTTTTACCACCGGAGGGCGCCGAAAGTGAAAAAAGGCGCTTTTGAGGATAGAGTCCACAGGAAAGCAGAGAGGGCTTAATTTTCTGTGGCATTTGAAAGGGTTCCAGGAGGCAGTGAGAACCAGCATTACTTTTCCCCGCTGGCACCTTTGCTGTGGCAGCAAAAGCTGGACGTTTGTCTTTTTTGCTCCGGAGGCTGCCGAAAGCGAAAACAGATGCTTTTGAGGATGGAGTCCGCAGGAAAGCAGAGAGGGCCAAATTGTCTGTGGCATTTGAAAGGGTTCCAGGAGGCAGTGAGAACCAGCATTACTTTTCCCCGCTGGCACCTTTGCTGTGGCAGCAAAAGCTGGACGTTTGTCTTTTTTGCTCCGGAGGGCGCCGAAAGCGAAAACAGGTGCTTTTGAGGATGGAGTCCGCAGGAAAGCAGAGAGGGCCAAATTGTCTGTGGCATTTGAAAGGGTTCCAGGAGGCAGTGAGAACCAGCATTACTTTTCCCCGCTGGCACCTTTGCTGTGGCAGCAAAAGCTGGACGTTTGTCTTTTTTGCTCCGGAGGCTGCCGAAAGCGAAAACAGGTGCTTTTGAGGATGGAGTCCGCAGGAAAGCAGAGAGGGCCAAATTGTCTGTGGCATTTGAAAGGGTTCCAGGAGGCAGTGAGAACCAGCATTACTTTTCCCCGCTGGCACCTTTGCTGAGGCAGCAAAAGCTGGACGTTTGTCTTTTTTGCTCCGGAGGCTGCCGAAAGCGAAAACAGGTGCTTTTGAGGATGGAGTCTGCAGGAAAGCAGAGAGGGCCAAATTGTCTGGGGCATTTGAAGAGGTTCCAGGAGGCAGTGAGAACCAGCATTACTTTTCCCCGCTGGCACCTTTGCTGTGGCAGCAAAAGCTGGACGTTTGTCTTTTTTGCTCCGGAGGCTGCCGAAAGCGAAAATAGGTGCTTTTGAGGATGGAGTCCGCAGGAAAGCAGAGAGGGCCAAATTGTCTGGGGCATTTGAAGAGGTTCCAGGAGGCAGTGAGAACCAGCATTACTTTTCCCCGCTGGCACCTTTGCTGTGGCAGCAAAAGCTGGACGTTTGTCTTTTTTGCTCCGGAGGCTGCTGAAAGCGAAAACAGGTGCTTTTGAGGATGGAGTCCACAGGAAAGCAGAGAGGGCCAAATTGTCTGTGGCATTTGAAAGGGTTCCAGGAGGCAGTGAGAACCAGCATTACTTTTCCCCGCTGGCACCTTTGCTGTGGCAGCAAAAGCTGGACGTTTGTCTTTTTTGCTCCGGAGGCTGCCGAAAGCGAAAATAGGTGCTTTTGAGGATGGAGTCCGCAGGAAAGCAGAGAGGGCCAAATTGTCTGTGGCATTTGAAAGAGTTCCAGGAGGCAGTGAGAACCAGCATTACTTTTCCCCGCTGGCACCTTTGCTGTGGCAGCAAAAGCTGGACGTTTGTCTTTTTACCACCGGAGGGCGCCGAAAGTGAAAAAAGGCGCTTTTGAGGATAGAGTCCACAGGAAAGCAGAGAGGGCTTAATTTTCTGGGGCATTTGAAAGGGTTCCAGGAGGCAGTGAGAACCAGCATTACTTTTCCCCGCTGGCACCTTTGCTGTGGCAGCAAAAGCTGGACGTTTGTCTTTTTTGCTCCGGAGGCTGCCGAAAGCGAAAATAGGTGCTTTTGAGGATGGAGTCCGCAGGAAAGCAGAGAGGGCCAAATTGTCTGTGGCATTTGAAAGGGTTCCAGGAGGCAGTGAGAACCAGCATTATTTTTCCCCGCTGGCACCTTTGCTGTGGCAGCAAAAGCTGGACGTTTGTCTTTTTTGCTCCGGAGGCTGCCGAAAGCGAAAACAGGTGCTTTTGAGGATGGAGTCCGCAGGAAAGCAGAGAGGGCCAAATTGTCTGTGGCATTTGAAGAGGTTCCAGGAGGCAGTGAGAACCAGCATTACTTTTCCCCGCTGGCACCTTTGCTGTGGCAGCAAAAGCTGGACGTTTGTCTTTTTTGCTCCGGAGGCTGCCGAAAGCGAAAACAGGTGCTTTTGAGGATGGAGTCCGCAGGAAAGCAGAGAGGGCAAAATTGTCTGTGGCATTTGAAAGGGTTCCAGGAGGCAGTGAGAACCAGCATTACTTTTCCCCGCTGGCACGTTTGCTGTGGCAGCAAAAGCTGGACGTTTGTCTTTTTTGCTCCGGAGGCTGCCGAAAGCGAAAACAGGTGCTTTTGAGGATGGAGTCCGCAGGAAAGCAGAGAGGGCCAAATTGTCTGTGGCATTTGAAAGAGTTCCAGGAGGCAGTGAGAACCAGCATTACTTTTCCCCGCTGGCACCTTTGCTGTGGCAGCAAAAGCTGGACGTTTTTCTTTTTACCACCGGAGGGCGCCGAAAGTGAAAAAAGGCGCTTTTGAGGATAGAGTCCGCAGGAAAGCAGAGAGGGCCAAATTGTCAGGGGCATTTGAAAGGGTTCCAGGAGGCAGTGAGAACCAGCATTACTTTTCCCCACTGGCACCTTTGCTGTGGCAGCAAAAGCTGGACGTTTCTCTTTTTTGCTCCGGAGGCTGCCGAAAGCGAAAACAGGTGCTTTTGAGGATGGAGTCCGCAGGAAAGCAGAGAGGGCCAAATTGTCTGTGGCATTTGAAAGGGTTCCAGGAGGCAGTGAGAACCAGCATTACTTTTCCCCGCTGGCACCTTTGCTGAGGCAGCAAAAGCTGGCCGTTTGTCTTTTTTGCTCCGGAGGCTGCCGAAAGCGAAAACAGGTGCTTTTGAGGATGGAGTCCGCAGGAAAGCAGAGAGGGCCAAATTGTCTGGGGCATTTGAAGAGGTTCCAGGAGGCAGTGAGAACCAGCATTACTTTTCCCCGCTGGCACCTTTGCTGTGGCAGCAAAAGCTGGACGTTTGTCTTTTTTGCTCCGGAGGCTGCCGAAAGCGAAAATAGGTGCTTTTGAGGATGGAGTCCGCAGGAAAGCAGAGAGGGCCAAATTGTCTGGGGCATTTGAAGAGGTTCCAGGAGGCAGTGAGAACCAGCATTACTTTTCCCCGCTGGCACCTTTGCTGTGGCAGCAAAAGCTGGACGTTTGTCTTTTTTGCTCCGGAGGCTGCCGAAAGCGAAAACAGGTGCTTTTGAGGATGGAGTCCGCAGGAAAGCAGAGAGGGCCAAATTGTCTGTGGCATTTGAAAGGGTTCCAGGAGGCAGTGAGAACCAGCATTACTTTTCCCCGCTGGCACCTTTGCTGTGGCAGCAAAAGCTGGACGTTTGTCTTTTTTGCTCCGGAGGCTGCCGAAAGCGAAAATAGGTGCTTTTGAGGATGGAGTCCGCAGGAAAGCAGAGAGGGCCAAATTGTCTGTGGCATTTGAAAGAGTTCCAGGAGGCAGTGAGAACCAGCATCACTTTTCCCCGCTGGCATCTTTGCTGTGGCAGCAAAAGCTGGACGTTTGTCTTTTTACCACCGGAGGGCGCCGAAAGTGAAAAAAGGCGCTTTTGAGGATAGAGTCCACAGGAAAGCAGAGAGGGCTTAATTTTCTGTGGCATTTGAAAGGGTTCCAGGAGGCAGTGAGAACCAGCATTACTTTTCCCCGCTGGCACCTTTGCTGTGGCAGCAAAAGCTGGACGTTTGTCTTTTTTGCTCCGGAGGCTGCCGAAAGCGAAAACAGATGCTTTTGAGGATGGAGTCCGCAGGAAAGCAGAGAGGGCCAAATTGTCTGTGGCATTTGAAAGGGTTCCAGGAGGCAGTGAGAACCAGCATTACTTTTCCCCGCTGGCACCTTTGCTGTGGCAGCAAAAGCTGGACGTTTGTCTTTTTTGCTCCGGAGGGCGCCGAAAGCGAAAACAGGTGCTTTTGAGGATGGAGTCCGCAGGAAAGCAGAGAGGGCCAAATTGTCTGTGGCATTTGAAAGGGTTCCAGGAGGCAGTGAGAACCAGCATTACTTTTCCCCGCTGGCACCTTTGCTGTGGCAGCAAAAGCTGGACGTTTGTCTTTTTTGCTCCGGAGGCTGCCGAAAGCGAAAACAGGTGCTTTTGAGGATGGAGTCCGCAGGAAAGCAGAGAGGGCCAAATTGTCTGTGGCATTTGAAAGGGTTCCAGGAGGCAGTGAGAACCAGCATTACTTTTCCCCGCTGGCACCTTTGCTGAGGCAGCAAAAGCTGGACGTTTGTCTTTTTTGCTCCGGAGGCTGCCGAAAGCGAAAACAGGTGCTTTTGAGGATGGAGTCTGCAGGAAAGCAGAGAGGGCCAAATTGTCTGGGGCATTTGAAGAGGTTCCAGGAGGCAGTGAGAACCAGCATTACTTTTCCCCGCTGGCACCTTTGCTGTGGCAGCAAAAGCTGGACGTTTGTCTTTTTTGCTCCGGAGGCTGCCGAAAGCGAAAATAGGTGCTTTTGAGGATGGAGTCCGCAGGAAAGCAGAGAGGGCCAAATTGTCTGGGGCATTTGAAGAGGTTCCAGGAGGCAGTGAGAACCAGCATTACTTTTCCCCGCTGGCACCTTTGCTGTGGCAGCAAAAGCTGGACGTTTGTCTTTTTTGCTCCGGAGGCTGCTGAAAGCGAAAACAGGTGCTTTTGAGGATGGAGTCCACAGGAAAGCAGAGAGGGCCAAATTGTCTGTGGCATTTGAAAGGGTTCCAGGAGGCAGTGAGAACCAGCATTACTTTTCCCCGCTGGCACCTTTGCTGTGGCAGCAAAAGCTGGACGTTTGTCTTTTTTGCTCCGGAGGCTGCCGAAAGCGAAAATAGGTGCTTTTGAGGATGGAGTCCGCAGGAAAGCAGAGAGGGCCAAATTGTCTGTGGCATTTGAAAGAGTTCCAGGAGGCAGTGAGAACCAGCATTACTTTTCCCCGCTGGCACCTTTGCTGTGGCAGCAAAAGCTGGACGTTTGTCTTTTTACCACCGGAGGGCGCCGAAAGTGAAAAAAGGCGCTTTTGAGGATAGAGTCCACAGGAAAGCAGAGAGGGCTTAATTTTCTGGGGCATTTGAAAGGGTTCCAGGAGGCAGTGAGAACCAGCATTACTTTTCCCCGCTGGCACCTTTGCTGTGGCAGCAAAAGCTGGACGTTTGTCTTTTTTGCTCCGGAGGCTGCCGAAAGCGAAAATAGGTGCTTTTGAGGATGGAGTCCGCAGGAAAGCAGAGAGGGCCAAATTGTCTGTGGCATTTGAAAGGGTTCCAGGAGGCAGTGAGAACCAGCATTATTTTTCCCCGCTGGCACCTTTGCTGTGGCAGCAAAAGCTGGACGTTTGTCTTTTTTGCTCCGGAGGCTGCCGAAAGCGAAAACAGGTGCTTTTGAGGATGGAGTCCGCAGGAAAGCAGAGAGGGCCAAATTGTCTGTGGCATTTGAAGAGGTTCCAGGAGGCAGTGAGAACCAGCATTACTTTTCCCCGCTGGCACCTTTGCTGTGGCAGCAAAAGCTGGACGTTTGTCTTTTTTGCTCCGGAGGCTGCCGAAAGCGAAAACAGGTGCTTTTGAGGATGGAGTCCGCAGGAAAGCAGAGAGGGCAAAATTGTCTGTGGCATTTGAAAGGGTTCCAGGAGGCAGTGAGAACCAGCATTACTTTTCCCCGCTGGCACGTTTGCTGTGGCAGCAAAAGCTGGACGTTTGTCTTTTTTGCTCCGGAGGCTGCCGAAAGCGAAAACAGGTGCTTTTGAGGATGGAGTCCGCAGGAAAGCAGAGAGGGCCAAATTGTCTGTGGCATTTGAAAGAGTTCCAGGAGGCAGTGAGAACCAGCATTACTTTTCCCCGCTGGCACCTTTGCTGTGGCAGCAAAAGCTGGACGTTTTTCTTTTTACCACCGGAGGGCGCCGAAAGTGAAAAAAGGCGCTTTTGAGGATAGAGTCCGCAGGAAAGCAGAGAGGGCCAAATTGTCAGGGGCATTTGAAAGGGTTCCAGGAGGCAGTGAGAACCAGCATTACTTTTCCCCACTGGCACCTTTGCTGTGGCAGCAAAAGCTGGACGTTTCTCTTTTTTGCTCCGGAGGCTGCCGAAAGCGAAAACAGGTGCTTTTGAGGATGGAGTCCGCAGGAAAGCAGAGAGGGCCAAATTGTCTGTGGCATTTGAAAGGGTTCCAGGAGGCAGTGAGAACCAGCATTACTTTTCCCCGCTGGCACCTTTGCTGAGGCAGCAAAAGCTGGCCGTTTGTCTTTTTTGCTCCGGAGGCTGCCGAAAGCGAAAACAGGTGCTTTTGAGGATGGAGTCCGCAGGAAAGCAGAGAGGGCCAAATTGTCTGGGGCATTTGAAGAGGTTCCAGGAGGCAGTGAGAACCAGCATTACTTTTCCCCGCTGGCACCTTTGCTGTGGCAGCAAAAGCTGGACGTTTGTCTTTTTTGCTCCGGAGGCTGCCGAAAGCGAAAATAGGTGCTTTTGAGGATGGAGTCCGCAGGAAAGCAGAGAGGGCCAAATTGTCTGGGGCATTTGAAGAGGTTCCAGGAGGCAGTGAGAACCAGCATTACTTTTCCCCGCTGGCACCTTTGCTGTGGCAGCAAAAGCTGGACGTTTGTCTTTTTTGCTCCGGAGGCTGCCGAAAGCGAAAACAGGTGCTTTTGAGGATGGAGTCCGCAGGAAAGCAGAGAGGGCCAAATTGTCTGTGGCATTTGAAAGGGTTCCAGGAGGCAGTGAGAACCAGCATTACTTTTCCCCGCTGGCACCTTTGCTGTGGCAGCAAAAGCTGGACGTTTGTCTTTTTTGCTCCGGACGCTGCCGAAAGCGAAAACAGGTGCTTTTGAGGATGGAGTCCACAGGAAAGCAGAGAGGGCCAAATTGTCTGGGGCATTTGAAAGGGTTCCAGGAGGCAGTGAGAACCAGCATTACTTTTCCCCGCTGGCACCTTTGCTGTGGCAGCAAAAGCTGGACGTTTGTCTTTTTACCACCGGAGGGCGCCGAAAGAGAAAAAAAGCGCTTTTGAGGATAGAGTCCGCAGGAAAGCAGAGAGGGCCAAATTGTCAGGGGCATTTGAAAGGGTTCCAGGAGGCAGTGAGAACCAGCATTACTTTTCCCCACTGGCACCTTTGCTGTGGCAGCAAAAGCTGGACGTTTGTCTTTTTTGCTCCGGAGGCTGCCGAAAGCGAAAACAGGTGCTTTTGAGGATGGAGTCCGCAGGAAAGCAGAGAGGGCCAAATTGTCTGGGGCATTTGAAAGGGTTCCAGGAGGCAGTGAGAACCAGCATTACTTTTCCCCGCTGGCACCTTTGCTGTGGCAGCAAAAGCTGGACGTTTGTCTTTTTTGCTCCGGAGGCTGCCGAAAGCGAAAACAGGTGCTTTTGAGGATGGAGTCCGCAGGAAAGCAGAGAGGGCCAAATTGTCTGGGGCATTTGAAAGGGTTCCAGGAGGCAGTGAGAACCAGCATTACTTTTCCCCGCTGGCACCTTTGCTGAGGCAGCAAAAGCTGGCCGTTTGTCTTTTTTGCTCCGGAGGCTGCCGAAAGCGAAAACAGGTGCTTTTGAGGATGGAGTCCGCAGGAAAGCAGAGAGGGCCAAATTGTCTGGGGCATTTGAACAGGTTCCAGGAGGCAGTGAGAACCAGCATTACTTTTCCCCGCTGGCACCTTTGCTGTGGCAGCAAAAGCTGGACGTTTGTCTTTTTTGCTCCGGAGGCTGCCGAAAGCGAAAACAGGTGCTTTTGAGGATGGAGTCCGCAGGAAAGCAGAGAGGGCCAAATTGTCTGGGGCATTTGAAAGGGTTCCAGGAGGCAGTGAGAACCAGCATTACTTTTCCCCGCTGGCACCTTTGCTGTGGCAGCAAAAGCTGGACGTTTGTCTTTTTTGCTCCGGAGGCTGCCGAAAGCGAAAACAGGTGCTTTTGAGGATGGAGTCCACAGGAAAGCAGAGAGGGCCAAATTGTCTGTGGCATTTGAAAGGGTTCCAGGAGGCAGTGAGAACCAGCATTACTTTTCCCCGCTGGCACCTTTGCTGTGGCAGCAAAAGCTGGACGTTTGTCTTTTTTGCTCCGGAGGCTGCCGAAAGCGAAAATAGGTGCTTTTGCGGATGGAGTCCGCAGGAAAGCAGAGAGGGCAAAATTGTCTGTGGCATTTGAAAGAGTTCCAGGAGGCAGTGAGAACCATCATCACTTTTCCCCGCTGGCACCTTTGCTGTGGCAGCAAAAGCTGGACGTTTGTCTTTTTACCACCGGAGGGCGCCGAAAGTGAAAAAAGGCGCTTTTGAGGATGGAGTCCGCAAGAAAGCAGAGAGGGCCAAATTGTCTGTGGCATTTGAAAGGGTTCCAGGAGGCAGTGAGAACCAGCATTACTTTTCCCCACTGGCACCTTTGCTGTGGCAGCAAAAGCTGGACGTTTGTCTTTTTTGCTCCGGAGGCTGCCGAAAGCGAAAACAGGTGCTTTTGAGGATGGAGTCCGCAGGAAAGCAGAGAGGGCCAAATTGTCTGGGGCATTTGAAAGGGTTCCAGGAGACAGTGAGAACCAGCATTACTTTTCCCCGCTGGCACCTTTGCTGTGGCAGCAAAAGCTGGACGTTTGTCTTTTTTGCTCCGGAGGCTGCCGAAAGCGAAAATAGGTGCTTTTGAGGATGGAGTCCGCAGGAAAGCAGAGAGGGCCAAATTGTCTGGGGCATTTGAAAGGGTTCCAGGAGGCAGTGAGAACCAGCATTACTTTTCCCCGCTGGCACCTTTGTTGTGGCAGCAAAAGCTGGACGTTTGTCTTTTTTGCTCCGGAGGGCGCCGAAAGCAAAAATAGGTGCTTTTGAGGATGGAGTCCGCAGGAAAGCAGAGAGGGCCAAATTGTCTGTGGCATTTGAAAGAGTTCCAGGAGGCAGTGAGAACCAGCATTACTTTTCCCCGCTGGCACCTTTGCTGTGGCAGCAAAAGCTGGACGTTTGTCTTTTTTGGTCCGGAGGTTGCCGAAAGCGAAAACAGGTGCTTTTGAGGATGGAGTCCGCAGGAAAGCAGAGAGGGCCAAATTGTCTGGGACATTTGAACGGGTTCCAGGAGGCAGTGAGAACCAGCATTACTTTTCCCCGCTGGCACCTTTGCTGTGGCAGCAAAAGCTGGACGTTTGTCTTTTTTGCTCCGGAGGCTGCCGAAAGCGAAAACAGGTGCTTTTGAGGATGGAGTCCACAGGAAAGCAGAAAGGGCCAAATTGTCAGGGGCATTTGAAAGGGTTCCAGGAGGCAGTGAGAACCAGCATTACTTTTCCCCGCTGGCACCTTTGCTGTGGCAGCAAAAGCTGGACGTTTGTCTTTTTTGCTCCGGAGGCTGCCGAAAGCGAAAACAGGTGCTTTTGAGGATGGAGTCCGCAGGAAAGCAGAGAGGGCCAAATTGTCTGGGGCATTTGAAAGGGTTCCAGGAGGCAGTGAGAACCAGCATTACTTTTCCCCGCTGGCACCTTTGCTGTGGCAGCAAAAGCTGGACGTTTGTCTTTTTTGCTCCGGAGGCTGCCGAAAGCGAAAACAGGTGCTTTTGAGGATGGAGTCCGCAGGAAAGCAGAGAGGGCCAAATTGTCTGTGGCATTTGAAAGGGTTCCAGGAGGCAGTGAGAACCAGCATTACTTTTCCCCGCTGGCACCTTTGCTGTGGCAGCAAAAGCTGGACGTTTGTCTTTTTTGCTCCGGAGGTTGCCAAAAGCGAAAACAGGTGCTTTTGAGGATGGAGTCCGCAGGAAAGCAGAGAGGGCCAAATTGTCTGGGGCATTTGAACAGGTTCCAGGAGGCAGTGAGAACCAGCATTACTTTTCCCCGCTGGCACCTTTGCTGTGGCAGCAAAAGCTGGACGTTTGTCTTTTTTGCTCCGGAGGTTGCCGAAAGCGAAAACAGGTGCTTTTGAGGATGGAGTCCGCAGGAAAGCAGAGAGGGCCAAATTGTCTGTGGCATTTGAAAGGGTTCAAGGAGGTAGTGAGAACCAGCATTACTTTTCCCCGCTGGCACCTTTGCTGTGGCAGCAAAAGCTGGACGTTTGTCTTTTTTGCTCCGGAGGCTGCCGAAAGCGAAAACAGGTGCTTTTGAGGATAGAGTCCGCAGGAAAGCAGAGAGGGCCAAATTGTCTGGGGCATTTGAAAGGGTTCCAGGAGGCAGTGAGAACCAGCATTACTTTTCCCCGCTGGCACCTTTGCTGTGGCAGCAAAAGCTGGACGTTTGTCTTTTTTGCTCTGGAGGCTGCCGAAAGCGAAAACAGGTGCTTTTGAGGATGGAGTCCGCAGGAAAGCAGAGAGGGCCAAATTGTCTGTGGCATTTGAAAGGGTTCCAGGAGGCAGTGAGAACCAGCATTATTTTTCCCCGCTGGCACCTTTGCTGTGGCAGCAAAAGCTGGACGTTTGTCTTTTTTGCTCCGGAGGCTGCCGAAAGCGAAAACAGGTGCTTTTGAGGATGGAGTCCGCAGGAAAGCAGAGAGAGCCAAATTGTCTGGGGCATTTGAAAGGGTTCCAGGAGGCAGTGAGAACCAGCATTACTTTTCCCCGCTGGCACCTTTGCTGTGGCAGCAAAAGCTGGACGTTTGTCTTTTTTGCTCTGGAGGCTGCCGAAAGCGAAAACAGGTGCTTTTGAGGATGGAGTCCGCAGGAAAGCAGAGAGGGCCAAATTGTCTGTGGCATTTGAAAGGGTTCCAGGAGGCAGTGAGAACCAGCATTATTTTTCCCCGCTGGCACCTTTGCTGTGGCAGCAAAAGCTGGACGTTTGTCTTTTTTGCTCCGGAGGCTGCCGAAAGCGAAAACAGGTGCTTTTGAGGATGGAGTCCGCAGGAAAGCAGAGAGGGCCAAATTATCTGTGGCATTTGAAGAGGTTCCAGGAGGCAGTGAGAACCAGCATTACTTTTCCCCGCTGGCACGTTTGCTGTGGCAGCAAAAGCTGGACGTTTGTCTTTTTTGCTCCGGAGGCTGCCGAAAGCGAAAACAGGTGCTTTTGAGGATGGAGTCCACAGGAAAGCAGAGAGGGCCAAATTGTCTGTGGCATTTGAAAGGGTTCCAGGAGGCAGTGAGAACCAGCATTACTTTTCCCCGCTGGCACCTTTGCTGTGGCAGCAAAAGCTGGACGTTTGTCTTTTTTGCTCCGGAGGCTGCCGAAAGCGAAAATAGGTGCTTTTGAGGATGGAGTCCGCAGGAAAGCAGAGAGGGCCAAATTGTCTGTGGCATTTGAAAGAGTTCCAGGAGGCAGTGAGAACCAGCATCACTTTTCCCCGCTGGCATCTTTGCTGTGGCAGCAAAAGCTGGACGTTTGTCTTTTTACCACCGGAGGGCGCCGAAAGTGAAAAAAGGCGCTTTTGAGGATAGAGTCCACAGGAAAGCAGAGAGGGCTTAATTTTCTGTGGCATTTGAAAGGGTTCCAGGAGGCAGTGAGAACCAGCATTACTTTTCCCCGCTGGCACCTTTGCTGTGGCAGCAAAAGCTGGACGTTTGTCTTTTTTGCTCCGGACGCTGCCGAAAGCGAAAACAGGTGCTTTTGAGGATGGAGTCCGCAGGAAAGCAGAGAGGGCCAAATTGTCTGGGGCATTTGAAAGGGTTCCAGGAGGCAGTGAGAACCAGCATTACTTTTCCCCGCTGGCACCTTTGCTGTGGCAGCAAAAGCTGGACGTTTGTCTTTTTTGCTCCGGACGCTGCCGAAAGCGAAAACAGGTGCTTTTGAGGATGGAGTCCGCAGGAAAGCAGAGAGGGCCAAATTGTCTGGGGCATTTGAAAGGGTTCCAGGAGGCAGTGAGAACCAGCATTACTTTTCCCCGCTGGCACCTTTGCTGTGGCAGCAAAAGCTGGACGTTTGTCTTTTTTGCTCCGGAGGCTGCCGAAAGCGAAAATAGGTGCTTTTGAGGATGGAGTCCGCAGGAAAGCAGAGAGGGCCAAATTGTCTGTGGCATTTGAAGAGGTTCCAGGAGGCAGTGAGAACCAGCATTACTTTTCCCCGCTGGCACCTTTGCTGTGGCAGCAAAAGCTGGACGTTTGTCTTTTTTGCTCCGGAGGGCGCCGAAAGCGAAAACAGGTGCTTTTGAGGATGGAGTCCGCAGGAAAGCAGAGAGGGCCAAATTGTCAGGGGCATTTGAAGGAGTTCCAGGAGGCAGTGAGAACCAGCATTACTTTTCCCCGCTGGCACCTTTGCTGTGGCAGCAAAAGCTGGACGTTTGTCTTTTTTGCTCCGGAGGGCGCCGAAAGCGAAAACAGGTGCTTTTGAGGATGGAGTCCGCAGGAAAGCAGAGAGGGCCAAATTGTCTGTGGCATTTGAAAGGGTTCCAGGAGGCAGTGAGAACCAGCATTACTTTTCCCCGCTGGCACCTTTGCTGTGGCAGCAAAAGCTGGACGTTTGTCTTTTTTGCTCCGGAGGCTGCCGAAAGCGAAAACAGGTGCTTTTGAGGATGGAGTCCGCAGGAAAGCAGAGAGGGCCAAATTGTCTGTGGCATTTGAAAGGGTTCCAGGAGGCAGTGAGAACCAGCATTACTTTTCCCCGCTGGCACCTTTGCTGTGGCAGCAAAAGCTGGACGTTTGTCTTTTTTGCTCCGGAGGCTGCCGAAAGCGAAAACAGGTGCTTTTGAGGATGGAGTCCGCAGGAAAGCAGAGAGGGCCAAATTGTCTGGGGCATTTGAAGAGGTTCCAGGAGGCAGTGAGAACCAGCATTACTTTTCCCCGCTGGCACCTTTGCTGTGGCAGCAAAAGCTGGACGTTTGTCTTTTTTGCTCCGGAGGCTGCCGAAAGCGAAAACAGGTGCTTTTGAGGATGGAGTCCGCAGGAAAGCAGAGAGGGCCAAATTGTCTGGGGCATTTGAAAGGGTTCCAGGAGGCAGTGAGAACCAGCATTACTTTTCCCCGCTGGCACCTTTGCTGTGGCAGCAAAAGCTGGACGTTTGTCTTTTTTGCTCCGGAGGCTGCCGAAAGCGAAAACAGGTGCTTTTGAGGATGGAGTCCACAGGAAAGCAGAGAGGGCCAAATTGTCTGGGGCATTTGAAAGGGTTCCAGGAGGCAGTGAGAACCAGCATTACTTTTCCCCGCTGGCACCTTTGCTGTGGCAGCAAAAGCTGGACGTTTGTCTTTTTTGCTCCGGAGGCTGCCGAAAGCGAAAATAGGTGCTTTTGAGGATGGAGTCCGCAGGAAAGCAGAGAGGGCCAAATTGTCTGTGGCATTTGAAAGAGTTCCAGGAGGCAGTGAGAACCAGCATCACTTTTCCCCGCTGGCACCTTTGCTGTGGCAGCAAAAGCTGGACGTTTGTCTTTTTACCACCGGAGGGCGCCGAAAGTGAAAAAAGGCGCTTTTGAGGATAGAGTCCACAGGAAAGCAGAGAGGGCTTAATTTTCTGGGGCATTTGAAAGGGTTCCAGGAGGCAGTGAGAACCAGCATTACTTTTCCCCGCTGGCACCTTTGCTGTGGCAGCAAAAGCTGGACGTTTGTCTTTTTTGCTCCGGAGGCTGCCGAAAGCGAAAACAGGTGCTTTTGAGGATGGAGTCCGCAGGAAAGCAGAGAGGGCCAAATTGTCTGTGGCATTTGAAAGGGTTCCAGGAGACAGTGAGAACCAGCATTACTTTTCCCCGCTGGCGCCTTTGCTGTGGCAGCAAAAGCTGGACGTTTGTCTTTTTTGCTCCGGAGGTTGCCGAAAGCGAAAACAGGTGCTTTTGAGGATGGAGTCCGCAGGAAAGCAGAGAGGGCCAAATTGTCTGTGGCATTTGAAAGGGTTCCAGGAGGCAGTGAGAACCAGCATTACTTTTCCCCGCTGGCACCTTTGCTGAGGCAGCAAAAGCTGGACGTTTGTCTTTTTTGCTCCGGAGGCTGCCGAAAGCGAAAACAGGTGCTTTTGAGGATGGAGTCCGCAGGAAAGCAGAGAGGGCCAAATTGTCTGGGCATTTGAACAGGTTCCAGGAGGCAGTGAGAACCAGCATTACTTTTCCCCGCTGGCACCTTTGCTGTGGCAGCAAAAGCTGGACGTTTGTCTTTTTTGCTCCGGACGCTGCCGAAAGCGAAAACAGGTGCTTTTGAGGATGGAGTCCGCAGGAAAGCAGAGAGGGCCAAATTGTCTGTGGCATTTGAAAGGGTTCCAGGAGGCAGTGAGAACCAGCATTACTTTTCCCCGCTGGCACCTTTGCTGTGGCAGCAAAAGCTGGACGTTTGTCTTTTTTGCTCCGGAGGCTGCCGAAAGCGAAAACAGGTGCTTTTGAGGATGGAGTCCACAGGAAAGCAGAGAGGGCCAAATTGTCTGTGGCATTTGAAAGGGTTCCAGGAGGCAGTGAGAACCAGCATTACTTTTCCCCGCTGGCACCTTTGCTGTGGCAGCAAAAGCTGGACGTTTGTCTTTTTTGCTCCGGAGGCTGCCGAAAGCGAAAATAGGTGCTTTTGAGGATGGAGTCCGCAGGAAAGCAGAGAGGGCCAAATTGTCTGTGGCATTTGAAAGAGTTCCAGGAGGCAGTGAGAACCAGCATCACTTTTCCCCGCTGGCATCTTTGCTGTGGCAGCAAAAGCTGGACGTTTGTCTTTTTTACCACCGGAGGGCGCCGAAAGTGAAAAAAGGCGCTTTTGAGGATAGAGTCCACAGGGAAAGCAGAGAGGGCTTAATTTTCTGTGGCATTTGAAAGGGTTCCAGGAGGCAGTGAGAACCAGCATTACTTTTCCCCGCTGGCACCTTTGCTGTGGCAGCAAAAGCTGGACGTTTGTCTTTTTTGCTCCGGAGGCTGCCGAAAGCGAAAACAGGTGCTTTTGAGGATGGAGTCCGCAGGAAAGCAGAGAGGGCCAAATTGTCTGTGGCATTTGAAAGGGTTCCAGGAGGCAGTGAGAACCAGCATTTACTTTTCCCCGCTGGCACCTTTGCTGTGGCAGCAAAAGCTGGACGTTTGTCTTTTTTGCTCCGGACGCTGCCGAAAGCGAAAACAGGTGCTTTTGAGGATGGAGTCCGCAGGAAAGCAGAGAGGGCCAAATTGTCTGGGGCATTTGAAAGGGTTCCAGGAGGCAGTGAGAACCAGCATTACTTTTCCCCGCTGGCACCTTTGCTGTGGCAGCAAAAGCTGGACGTTTGTCTTTTTTGCTCCGGAGGCTGCCGAATGCGAAAATAGGTGCTTTTGAGGATGGAGTCCGCAGGAAAGCAGAGAGGGCCAAATTGTCTGGGGCATTTGAAGAGGTTCCAGGAGGCAGTGAGAACCAGCATTACTTTTCCCCGCTGGCACCTTTGCTGTGGCAGCAAAAGCTGGACGTTTGTCTTTTTTGCTCCGGAGGGCGCCGAAAGCGAAAACAGGTGCTTTTGAGGATGGAGTCCGCAGGAAAGCAGAGAGGGCCAAATTGTCAGGGGCATTTGAAGGAGTTCCAGGAGGCAGTGAGAACCAGCATTACTTTTCCCCGCTGGCACCTTTGCTGTGGCAGCAAAAGCTGGACGTTTGTCTTTTTTGCTCCGGAGGGCGCCGAAAGCGAAAACAGGTGCTTTTGAGGATGGAGTCCGCAGGAAAGCAGAGAGGGCCAAATTGTCTGTGGCATTTGAAAGGGTTCCAGGAGGCAGTGAGAACCAGCATTACTTTTCCCCGCTGGCACCTTTGCTGTGGCAGCAAAAGCTGGACGTTTGTCTTTTTTGCTCCGGAGGCTGCCGAAAGCGAAAACAGGTGCTTTTGAGGATGGAGTCCGCAGGAAAGCAGAGAGGGCCAAATTGTCTGTGGCATTTGAAAGGGTTCCAGGAGGCAGTGAGAACCAGCATTACTTTTCCCCGCTGGCACCTTTGCTGAGGCAGCAAAAGCTGGCCGTTTGTCTTTTTTTGCTCCGGAGGCTGCCGAAAGCGAAAACAGGTGCTTTTGAGGATGGAGTCCGCAGGAAAGCAGAGAGGGCCAAATTGTCTGGGGCATTTGAAGAGGTTCCAGGAGGCAGTGAGAACCAGCATTACTTTTTCCCCGCTGGCACCTTTGCTGTGGCAGCAAAAGCTGGACGTTTGTCTTTTTTGCTC